>NC_079147.1:197625267-197668749 GCF_945859685.1 Eupeodes corollae | reverse complement strand
GTCCCGATGCTTATAGCATAGAACTTCTTTTAAATAAAGACGGTGGGAGAGAGTGGACACACATTATACGAATTGCTACTACCAAATTACTATCCCAAATAATTTTCCTAACGGAAAACACATTTGTTACGTTAAACTGTCACAACAAATTGGGCTACTAAATAAATATAATAAATAAATAAGACTCAACTCAAAAAATTAACTCCCGTTTCAAGCACTTTAACCTGGGAAGAATCATTGTTTTATTCTGTTCATAGTTCTATTCCTCTAAAAAACACCCTTTTTATTTTAGCACAATGTAAAATCCATTAATATATTGATTCAACCAAATCTTACTTCAAACAATTTCCAGCTAATATAAGTCTAATATTATTCTATGGTCATTACGATGTGTACTCTATTGCATACATACAGTTGTGGTAACATATTTAGGCCACTGGAACTAAAACTATTTAGTTTTTTTTGGAAAAATTATATTTTAACTATACGCTAATTAAATGCATTGGTCGGCAAGTTTTTCTTCCTGGCAATAAAATTGTTTTTTTCCAATTGGTTTCCATGGCCTAAATCCAAATACGACCTCAAAATTAATTTATCACGTTAGGTTTTTGAGATTTTACTTTTGAAAATTCAAAAAAAAATCTATCTACATTTATAAAGTAGCTTGTTTTTAAGGTTTTTCAAATCTATAATCCCTTTCTTTAATATCCAGTTCAAATAATTATATTATTTTATATGATATTCGAAAAACCTTCATAAGTTGTTAGATTTAACCTGTCTTTATTTATGCTAAAACGGTATTCAACGGAAAAAGGTTTAAAGGTAAGTTTTGTTCTTTTAACGTATCTGTTGTCTAAATAGTTCTTTAATATCAAGTTTTTGAACTATTTAAAAAATATAAAAATAATGTTAAAAACATGTTTTTAAAAATTTGAGTAAATTATCAAAATTAAAGTTTGGATTCAAAATTAACACTGAAAATTAAGTCCAACACGTATTTATTAAAACTATAAAAATAACAAATTCAAGAATTTCTCAAAGCTTCAAATAGGGCCAAATAAGTACTCATAATTAATAAGAATTTCCAGAAACTATGTAAAATATTAAAATTGTTGCTTTTGATTGTTTTTAGCAGTTTTATATGTGCATGTATTAAAAACTTTAATGTGATAGAAAAAACTAAAGGTAAAGATCGAATTCAATCACTAGATGAATTATTCTCTCGAGCGAGGCTTTATTCAAATATTCTTTTCTTAAGAACCCATACATTTTCTATGGTGTTACAATCAAGACATTGAGCAGATAAACCCAACATTTTAATAGTGAAGCATCATTAAAGTATCAATAAATGACCAGATATTCTTAAAAATCAATTCCTTTCCATCATTTCCAAAACCTCTGAGGTTGCTAACGTAAATCGAAATGAAAAAATTCGAAACAAAGTGATTTTGTGAAGATATTTTTGCCCGTCCATCAAAGTGTCCATTCAAGTTCTTATTCTTGAATCAGTCACTCAAGGTTTGTCGCGATATTTCTCCATGGCTATCCATTTTTATTTAGGGTCTTATTTCGTTATAAATCATCAAAAATATATCTATTTGGTTGTATGAATTGCGTTTCAGAAAATTCCAAGGTTTTGGCATTTCATGCATTATCTGAATACTGTATTCATACGAATACAGTATTCAGTAAAGGGTGTTCCAACACAAACATCTGAACTGTTATAAGTGGTTACGGACTTTTCGTTGGAGCGGTAAATGTTTTTTTTTTCAGCTTAAATATTCTATATATAAGTTATAACTATGGGACAGTTGCTGGAACCCACACAACTAGATTTTGTTTCCAAGAAAAGTTATTCAAAATTAATTATACATGTCTCAAGATATGCCGTTTTCAAGCTGGGAAAACCAACAAATTTCAATGTAAAGTGGTTTTATTACAAGTGAATTCTTGCACCCGACATTAATATTGCTTATATAAATACCACATTAAACCTTCCTGAAAATTATTCAATAGCTATATTCATAAGGGGTATTTTAACGTAGATTTTTGATAAACAGGCATGAGTTTTTGTTTCCGGTATGAGATATCCTTAAGAGTTAAAATGGCTGAATTGACACCAACTACAAGACACAACATTGCGAAGGCTTCATCCCCTAGTGTAGGTCAATACAAAACAGTTTATAACGGAAGATTGAATTCATCTCAAAAAATATGATGTAAAGGGAAATTATTTCTTTGAAAGAAATGGTTTGTGTATTCGATTAGTTCGTTCAAATACACAAACCATTTATTTTGATTTATTATTTTCCCAGTATTTCATATAATAATTTTAAGCAAATGTTAATTTATTTTTTCGACAACTTATATAAGTATGTGCACTCAATAAAAATAAAAATAAAATAGTCTAAACAAAAATGTTTATCCTTTTGAAACCTTATTTCTTAAAATTGATTCAGTGTAAGGCAGGCACAAGGAGACTAACTAAAGAAATTATGTTTACAATTATGATAAAAGTAGGTTTATTTCTTTTTGGGGCTTAATTATATGACCACAACTGTACATACACACACACACGTACAATATAAACTCCCGATTAACCATCAAATAATAATTACCCTTGATGAAATAAGATACGATGATGAGCTTTGGTGATGCAACCACGTCTGCATCATCATTATCATCATCATCATTTGCCCGATGCGTCCATGTGCAACAAAATCAGATATCACTTCACTTCTGATGCGTTTCGCTGTCAAATATGTATATGCCTAATTTCTGCATCTGGGTTGGTTGTAAGCTTTTATAGCATGATATCCTCTTTGAAAATTGAATAAGCCATATAAAACAATGAAAAACATCAACCATCAGGAATTCAAATGGAATGAGCTTGTTATCACAATCATACCAGTCAATCAGTTATACATATATACGAGTGTTTGTAGGTGCATAAAGGTATTTTTGGTTCAAAGGATTCCAAATTCAAAGTCATATATGTGTGTACTACGGTTTACTACTAGCTAAATCGATAGGTAGATAGACAGATAGGTATTAGAATATAATGACTCAATAGGGGATTCAAAATTCTATAGATTCATTCACGTGTGTAAGTGTGTGTGCTAGGGAGCTGTGTCCTGAGTCCTCTGTGTGTGCTGTTTAAGAAAAGAGATAAGATACAAGGAATTAAAGGTCACTGAAATGAGAAGTATTCGGAATTTAAAAAGTTTTGAAAACCATTCAAGATTTCTTGTCATTTATCATTTTTCAATATTTTCAACAATCAGTTTTTATCTTATTTTACGACCATTTAAGGTAGAGAGCTGAAAACAATTTCTCGGAAGGAATATATGCCCTTGTTCAGTTAAATAAGGAGGTAAGCTTTAAATAAGGGTTTCACCTCAGAATGTCAGAATGAGAGGAGGTAAGCTATTAATACATTTCTTTTGGTGTCCTAAATATTGCGTTAAAGTATCATATAATCTTGTGTCCGCACCATAAGTTACTTAAAACGACTATACTATTCTGCCATTGAAGTCACTTTTGCAACACAGAATCCACAACCATTTTTAAGAGGTGCAGATAGTAAAGATATGGCCAGATCATTAACATCTGACAACATTAAGCCCACGATATCGAAAAGAATTAGCAAATTGGAACCTTTATCAAGCAGAAGCAAACAAATTAAGCACACAAGTAGCCCTGTCAGGCAACGTCAGCCAAGAGGCATCAAATATTAAGCATCTAAATCCATCACTATAACTCAGTCTAAATACACTTAGACCAACCTAATATGGCTTACAAAAACGTTATCATTATTGTTTAGAGAAAAAACAAAACTTAGAAGAAAAGCGCGCAGGTTCCCAAGTACGGACAATTGTGTCATCTACTAAAGTTATACCAGAATCTACTCGTTTTAAAAGAGCTTCATGGGATACATTCGTCAATACAATGAATCCTTCCCTTGAGACGAAAAACGTTATGAAGTCGCATTAAAGCAAAACGCATGAAAAAAGAACTGGAAGTAAATTTATGTAAAATAGCCAACATCTATGGAAAAAAATGGGCATCCAACAGAGCAGATGATTTATATCAAGGGAATACAATTGCAAGTAAGATAAACTCAACTGTTTACAAACCCTTCAGATAAATCAAAACTCTTTGGATCTTGAAAAAGAAAAAATTTAACTCGAAATGACACGAAGTACCCCTGGTGATGAAAATATCGCATACAATATGGTTGAACTAAGCGAAACCAGCCTAAAAGATTGTGCATTTTAACGGTATTCTAACGACTGTCAAATGATTGGAAAATATCAAGACTTAAAACCATTTCAAGAAGTGCAAGAAACCGTCATGATTTCATTTAATATGGCCCGGTTTCTTTCCTTCCCCTTTTCTCCGAAATTTTTGAAAAGATTATTGCAAGACGAATAAGTTGTTTAATAGTGAAAACGCTATTACTGAACAACATGCTAAAGGACCACATATAAGAGTTAGCATGGTCTTGCATCTAATGAAAAACACAATAGCAAATAACTTGTCAAAACCTTAACACAGTATAGTAGTGTCTTTCAACTCTCAAAAAGCATTCGACAGAGTTACTACAGTTCCAGTAATTGGACAGTTCTTTAAATAACGTGTACCTAAACAATTATTAAAGATAATAATATCCTTTATAAGTAAAAGAACTTTTAAAGTGAACGCGGACGGGCATGATTCCACACTTATACAAATAAACGATGGTACACCATAAGGTTCACCGCTTTCTGTACAACGCTTAGTAAGACTTTTTGAAAGATGAACTTTCCCAGTCGACCTATGATTTCGACTTTATCGGAGATTATGCCGATAACATCTCTGTTGTCGCTTCTGGTAACCCTATAATCAACTTAAAAATACCCTTAAACAAGTGGACTTGTCTATGTTTAGTTGGTCTGAAAAAATGTGTGTAATTGTCCCTTTTTCTAAAATTGACACGAAATTTGATATGTTCAAAACAAAAAGGGCCACATATAGAAACATGTATCCCAATAGCAAAAGCCCTAGTGAAAGGTACATTTTAACAAATCTTAACCATTTTGATGTGGACTACAAAAAAGGATATTTCAAATGTTGAAGCAGATATAAACGAATGCTAAAGAACAGCAACAGGTTCCCTTAGATCGACAAACACGGAAGCCCCAAGAGTCGAAGGTGGATACGTATCTCTTGAATAGCCAAAAGACGAATCAGCAACCTCATCAGTAAGACTATTTGTTAATCCAACACATCCGTTGTTTAAATTGTCGAAAAATGTATCTTATCAACCAAAAAATCAAAGAAGAACTCTGTATCTGCCCTGACTAAATGGTCTTAATGTTTCTAGAGCATCTAATTGCTTTCGAATAGATATATAAATATCAGCTTAGAACCCATCTCCATAGAAGCAAAATTCACTTCAAACCAATAGCAATTACGTTTAATACAAAAAGGTGAACGCTTCCGATGCTTTGTACAATGCTACATGCAGAATCAATCGCTTTTATAAGAACAGAAAGAATCTTTTACAACTACGGTTCACAAAAAGAAAATAAATATTATAGTTACCTCTTGTTATTCAACAGGTTCAACTTTCAGAATATGCGGAAAGTTACATATCCGAGCTAGCAGCAATTTACAAAAACCATTTCTGTCGCCCAACAAACTTTAGCCCTAAGCAAAAACCTAGGTATATTAAAAGGTATAATAAATTCCACATATGAATGTATATCTCTAGGAATAATAAGGAACTGCTTGTATTACCTCATAACCACCACATAAGCTTGGATACGCGGATACTGCGGAACTAAATTACACCAACTGAGGAATGCAGATAGGATCGACGCTATACAAGCTTTCAGCAACAAGGATGTCCGAACTTTTCGAGGAGTTATCATCGACTCGGACCACTACCTGGTAAAAGCACTTCGAGTTTCCAGACCCAAGGAAGATCGAAAGAAAGTATGCCCGATGAATTTTTTGCCCGATTCTGTAAAAAGGAAAGTCTCGTAACTGCACCAAATATAGAGGAATCAGTCTACTTAATATCGCTTACAAAATCTTCTCTTTCGTAATACGTGAACGTCTAGAGCCCATCGTCAAAAACTTGATAGGTCATTATCAGTGTGGTCATAGACCAAGAAACCTCACATTACGGAAGATCGTGGGAAAAAAACAAAGAACATCAAATCGACACCCACTATCTTTTCATCGATTTTAAGGCCGCATATGACAGCATCTACAGGTACGAGCTGTATAGAGTCATATCTAGTTTTGGCATCCTTGCCATACTCATCCATTTGTGCAGGATAACCATGGAGAATCCATGCAGGTTTTAGGCAAGGTGATGCACTGGTTAATGGGGATTTTGTGGGTATTGAGGCAGATGCGTCAAAAATGGGTAAATGAGGGCTTTGTGTATGAAAACCATAGTACTCTCATGGTGGAAGTCGAATAGGGCGGCATCTACATATTTTTGTGGAACGTCTAGCGAAGACATTAATGGAGAAATCGATTGCAGTCGGGAGACTTATAAATGTTATAATTTGCAATAGAGAAAGACTATAGTGAATAAACATAAGGTTATGGAAATGGAAATAATATTTTTCTCTCGCTCCCCCGAAATGTCTCCAATTTCGATACTAGCGCCAATAGCTCTGCATCCTGTTGCACTAAAAAATTTTGCTCATGAGAGTACTATAGATGAGGGCAAAACAAAGTTCATGCTGTCGTCAAGAAAGGACTTACAACACTGACGTCTCGGTCAAAACGTCACAATTAACAGACGTAACTTACTATAAACGCAGAAAACAACAACAGCTGCAGCGGTTAGATCAAACGAAGAATAACTCTTGGTAACCGCTGTTTCTTTGTGCTAAGAAGGCAATTGAGTGGCAAAGCCCTCTCTCGAGGGATAAAAGTGCAGCTATATAAGACCCTCATCATCCCCTTCCTGCCATACGGTGCAGAAGCATGAACTAGCGGATGAAAGCACATTGGTTCGTTTCGAGAGAAAAGTTCTTTGCGTGATCTACGGTCCCGTACAGGCTAAACAGCGACGTAGATTTAGCCAGAAAGTTAAAACTCCAAAGACTAAGATGGCTAGGTCACGGGAAGCCTTCGAATTCACACTCACAACACAGCGCAGTAGAGAAAGACCGCGGACCAGGTGGTACGCACAAGTGGAAAGTGAACTCAACCAACTTGGAGCGCAAAACTAGAGTCATCCAGCTAGAGACCGAGCAAGATGGAGAAGTTTGTTGGGTGAGCCTGAGCACCTAGTTCTCACAGGACGACTGTAGCGCCACCTTAAGTAAGTAAGTAGTGTCATTTTTCACGACAAACAGATGGATTCGCATGCAACATACCTGAGATTCTCGTCAGCATCCTACATCAGATTAAACCGTGTTCATATTTTCGAACCGTTCAAGTTGTTTTGGACGGATTTAAGTTTCGATCCGATTTGTCTACAGTTCTTTTCCTAATTTTTATAAGTGATCTCCTTTCTGCTACTTATAATTCAATACATTGTTTACCTGACAATGGCACTCTTAGCCTTTCATATTTGCTTCCAGTCTCACAACCTCCTTTTCGAGTGTAAAACTTCAAAGGCAAAATATGATAAGCTCATTAAATTCTGATATACACATCATTCTACAATTGGGAATAAAAAACCGTGTGGAATTTAATGATTCTAAGATCCAATGCTGTCTTGTATCGTTAAAGCAAGATTTATTTACCCTGTTTACCGCTATCTCGAACATCTCGATCCTCGGAATGTGCATAAGCTACCATCTTTTGTGGAGCGATCACATAAGCGGTGTCGCCAAAATTGAGGTATTTTAAAAATCATGCAGAAAATTATTTATCAGCCTATATGTTGCCTAAAGAGTGTGTACCTACATCTTCTTTGAAAATGAAGAAAAAGTTATGCATGCATAAGCCGTTTGGATTTGTCATAGTTTATGTCTAAAAATACCCAAACTTACAGGAAAAGTTGATGTTTGAAATTCACAAGAAGTCTTAAGTTTTTCACGAGCTGTCACACTATGATTTTTTGTTTTCCTCTCAAAAACTTAACTAAGTTTTCCTTTTCATATGGAATTTTAGCATTAATAGCTTTTATTCGCAACCTCCCTTACTCCACCTCTCTGTATCATCCTTAAACAGAAATAAAAAACCTATACCCATCCCAGATTGGTGTACACCATTATTAACAGCTGTGATCCAGCATAAAGACTTAAATGTATAATATTCTGTGCTGTGAGTGAGTCAAAAACTTTAAGCCTTTTCAATGATGCTAGGATGTGGCTCTGGATGGCTGATGGCGTTGCATTATATGAGGATGAAAAAGCCGGATGTAAGTTTTGTGATTTTCACCATTTCCGTATATGGCAACCACCAACCAAATATTCCATCTCATCGTCATCATCAGGCTGCTAAATGGTTATGGTTTACGCTATATCCTTCAAGGATCAAAATATCTGAATAATAATAAGAATAAAAAAGTGAAAAAAACGAAAACATAGAACTAACTGGAAAAGGGAAAACTTTCTCCCACTCTATATCTCTCTCTCGCTCTGTTTTTTAAAAAAAAACGCAAAAATGGAAGTAGAATATTTGAAAGTTTTTGGTGGATGTTGGTGTTATAACGGCAGTGACGGAACCCAGTAGCAGCAAATGAGACGCACTGATGTTTGAAATTTCAACGAGTTTTCAAGTGAATTTCGTTGTTTTTTTGGGTGCTCCTTTTTTTGGTGTTATTGTAGAGTAAGTCCAGTTATATTCGTATGTTGCATTTCACCCGGGGAACTACAACAATATGCGATGTAATACGTTGTTGGTCGGTCGTAGATACATTATATTGTTTGTGTACGAGTATGGGTGTAAGGATACTGCATTGAGCATTAAATTGGGTATTACGACCATTTGGAATCAGGTTGCCTATAGGGGCTTTTATTAAAGCTTCGTAATATTTGCTTTGAAAAATAGTTGTTTTCTTTTTTTTAAATCTCTATTTCTTTGAAATGAAGCAATTTATTAAATTTTCAATCCACCTTAATCGTTTTGGTTTAAAAGTCAAATGTATCTTTTAAACTTTTAGTCATAAATAACAAATAGCAGAATAAAAAAAAGGGTCTTTTTAAGTTTGGTTTCAAACCTTCGCTGTATGTTTTCAAATATGCAAAAAAATTGACAAATTTTCAAACACATTAAAGTCTCTTTCTAATTGGTAATAAAGTTATAAAATTTTGTAAAAAAAAAAGAAACTGAGTAATTTTCCAACCTTCAATTTTGTTTCCATTATAAGTAGTTTCATAATAATTTAAGTCATAAACTCCTGCCAAACCCAGAGTTATGGAATTTAATTATAAAATACTTGGACTTAATATTGTGTTCATGTATAGGAATCTTTTAGATGATATTTTGAGCATGCTTTTATGTATTTATATAATAAATTCAAACTTTTACCATCATACAGCATCCCGCTATCCATATTTTTGTCAAACAAATTAATTTCAAAAAATACCTTTTAAACTCTTTCACATTCTCTACAGGTATGAGTGGCAAATAGCCCAGGGGCATCCAGAAGCTTTATAAATTCCATGTAATAAATCTTTCGGTTTAAGTAAGTATGGAAGTAGCATCTTTTCTAACTATACACCTACCTGAGTCTGTACCAAAAAGATGACACCCTTAACAACACCCTAACAATTTATTGTTCATATAATATTGTTCGAAATTCTAACCCCCTTCTGAACCTTCTTAATAGGCGGCTTTTGTGTTATAACTTGTTATAACTTTATGAGGACTATAGGTGATGCATTGTATACAATATTTTTGTGCATAAAAGTTGTTTTGTTTTAATTCCTGATTCATAAATCATAATACAACAATGGAATGAGAGTACAGAGAGATCATTTTGCTAAACTTAGCAATTTTATTTAAAATAATTTCTCGGATATAGTTGTGGCTTGTGGATAGAATTTCATAAGTTTGAAACAATTTGATTTATATGAAATTTTTAATAACTTACATATTCTTTTTCCAGAAAACATTTTTGAGAGTCAAAACTTTTGAAAACAAACAAATTCGTTTAGTTGAACAATTCTGAAAATAAAAAGAAGAAGGTATTTAATCCAATTTATTATCATCAATTATTAAATACTCTACATGTATCTTTGTACGGTTAGAATAGGAAAACGAAGTCAAGTTTCATTTTTAAATGTGGTAAATTTTTTGATTTGAAAATGTTGAATTTATGAATCTACTTACTTGCATTAAAAATTTAAATATAAGAAACATGCAAAATCAGGCTACAAAATTGTATAGGATGTCAAATTTTGCCCCAAAAATTTGTACGCCTATTGATAAATTTTCTAATCAAACTTCAAATTTTTGCATGGTCAGAAATTACGGCAAAAAATACTACAATGTCCCAATGATGGTAAAAATGTCTGGTCATTTGTAAAAATGTGCGCAACACTACGTCATCGTCAATTCCTACGCTCGTTTACAATGACACTCCCTACGTAAGCGCTATTGATAAAGCCAATTTGCTTGCAGCACAGTTTGCTGTTAATTCGATGCTGCCAATGAGTGACATGATCCACTGGCCCGGATAGTATCCTCGCTATTGTTCTGAAGAGGTTTTCTTCAACGCTGGCAAAACCACTGCGTAAGCTTTTCCATCTGTCCTACCCTGCAGGTCTCTTTCCGAGTGGATGGAAAACTGCATTTGTCCAGCCTATCCCTAAAAAAGGCGAATCCTCCACACCATCTTACTATCGTCCAATTGCACTTACGTTCCTTCTTGCTAAGATCATGGAAACACTGATAAATTTTCAGCTTAAGAAATATCTTGAAGAACGGAAGCTTCTTAATGACCTGCAGTATGGCTTTCGTTGCAATAGATTCACCGGTGATCTCATGGTTTATCTCACCGAACAGTGGAACAAATCTTTACATCGTTTTGGAGAATGTAAGATTATTGCTTGATATTTCAAAGGCATTTGATAGAGTTTGACACGAAGCTCTCTTATCAAAAATGCGTGCATTTGTTATTGATGAATCTCTTCTTCGTTGGGTTAGAAATTAATTTTCGAACCGTTTAATTCAAGTAGTCTTGGACGGGTTCAAATCTGATTTCCACAAAATAACCGCTGGTGTGCCCCAGGGCTCCGTTTTGTCTCCGACACTTTTCCTTATTTTTATAAATGATCTTTTGTCTTAAACTTCTAAACCACTTAATTGTTTCGCTGATACGCTGGTACCCTCAGCTTTTCATATCCGTTTCTAGATTCTCATCCTTGTTCTTCGGATGTGGACTACCAACGGCAGCGTATGATGAGCTCATTAAATTCTGATCTTGACAGCATTGTTCAATAGGGAATCAAAAACCGTGTAGAATTAAATGCTTCGAAAACTCAATGCTGTCTACTGTCACAAAAGCGTAACCTTTCCCCTATGCCACTATCCATGAATGGTACTTGCATCGATTAGACCGAACAGTTTCAGTCTTAGGTATATGCGTTACAAACCACTTGTTGTGGAGTGATCCCATATTTGACATCGCCAAAAATGCTGCTAAGTGTTTAAGTTTTTTTTCGAAGGTGCAAGAAGTTTTTTACTCCTACTGATCTGGCTATAATCTATAAAGCCTATATTCGTCCAAAACTTGAGTACAATTCCCATATCTGGGCAGGTGCTCCTATAACCTACTTGAGTCTCCTAGACAGAATTCAAAAGAGAACTCTAAAGATGATAGGTGACCGTTGTCTAACTGAAACCTTTGTATCTCTCGAGCCTGTCATTATTTTATCGCTACTTTCATAAACAATGCTCTAAAGATTCAGAAATTTAATAAAATAAATTAATACTTCAAAACGTTTCTTATGCCAACAAAAATGGAAAAGGTTACCTATTTCTTATTTTCCTCTAAAACCGTTCTTGACTTGGTACAAAGATTGCATTTCTGTAAAATTAAGATATGTCTTTTCTTTGTTTTAATATGCCCGATTATTGCCTACAAAAATAATTTAACTCATCAGAAATTGGTTCAATTCAGTAAAAATGTTATGATTTGTTGAATTTAGAAATATTGTTTAAATTTATAAGTGCTTAGATTTCGTAACAAAAGGTTATCGTTTTTTAAATGTCGTACAAATATTGTTTCATTGTGGAATATCAAACACAAGTGTTTATTACGATGATTAATAAGCTTCAAATGGACTTTCATTAAATTCGTTGAAAATTGATACAAGAAAGGGAATAGTTTTAGATTGGGCTACATATTGAATTTTAAATCTTAAAAAATCATAAGCTAAAAAATACTCAACACAAACACATATAATTTGAAAATTTATTTTGTTTCTTTTTAATCAAAAATACCGTCTTAAAAGAGGTTTATGATAATGTTGCAAAAATACACTTTAAATAATAATGATCAGCATTTCAGCAAAATTAAAAACTTCATCGAAAAACGGGAAGAAAATATTTTAGAAAAGTATTAACATCCATGTTTTTCAATATTTAATTCTAACATCATCATCATCATCATAAAGAATTATTTCTCAACTGCCCCGTTTTTCAATATTTCTTAAAGTTTTACAAAACAGTAATAACAACATTTGTTCTTTAAGTTGGTTTTGTAGTTTGTCGTTTTTTGTTTGTTTGGTTCTAAAATTGACGAAATTTTGAAAACAATATTTTTGTATATAATAAAATAACTTACATTTTTGTGTATGTTTTTGTTGTCGAAATATATTTGTAAAACCCCAATTTTCAGAAGCACTTTTGAAAGTTTTATTTCTTGAAAACTGTTTTTTTTTTAAAGCTTTTTTTTTACTTTTTGTCATACAAAAATATTTTGTATTATCATAAGCTATTATTGCCTGAAGTATGTTGATTTCATTTATTGATATGTACAATTAAATTTTATGTTTCGAACATTGTATATAAAATTATAAATCATATCACTTTACAAGAAAAAATAGAAACATATTTTTTTAAAATTCAAAAACTTACAATATTAAAATTATTATGAGAAAAAAATGTTTAGGAAACATTTAAAAAGTTAGTAAAGTTATTACCATAAGCCACCCACAAGTCTGTCCATGTGTCTGTATTTTTGGCGTCGTTGTACCAATTTTTATTTATATGGGATAGATCCTCACTCCATCTTTTTTCGGGTCGTTATGGTGGTCTTTATTTTATTGCCATTTTTGTTTATCTTTGGTCCTGAAGTCTGGATCAACGAATTGTCTAGAACAATTTAAGCCATCTTGTTTTATTTATGATATCAATGATTCCGGTTCTATTGCGAATAACTTTATTTCGTACCCTTTGACTTGGTCTGATATATCATTGTTTGTAGTCCGTAAGTAAGGATAGGTAAAAAAGAAAAGTGGGAGATATATTTCATTGTGTCTTTACTTTGGTCTTAATGCAAAATTTATTTAAGGCTTCGCAATAGTTTCCAGCCAATTTGTATGCGTCTGTAAATTTCTTAATTTTCTTCGTCCTTAAATGATAATAGTTGTCCCAAATATATGTTATCTTCTACGTACTCAATTTTTTCATTCTCCAACGTTATATGTCTTTTGTGGGATTTGTCATGACTTTAATTTCCGATGTGTTTATTTGAAATGAAATTTTTTTGTCAGAAGGTAGTTAGTTCCATCACATGTCTTGAATGTGTGTAATTTTTGTCAAAATAAGAACTGTATTGTCTGCAAATTTGTAATTGTTAATAACTTGTCCACTTGTTTAATGGCTCATTGTAATACCAAATGAATCTAGAGTTTTAGTCCTTAAGAAAAAATGAGAGGCACATTATTAACTTCCCATAGGAAGTTATTGTAATGGGTCCGATTTGTCGAATTGAAAATTTTGATATTTTTAGAAGTTTCAAAGCCCATAGAGTCGAAATAAAAGTCCGTACGTTCGCAACATTTTTTCGTTGTCCATAGCTCAAAAACAAGAAGAGATAGCGACTTCAAACAAATTTTGTTATAGAAATAAAAACGCAGAAAGGGCTCCCAAGAAAATTGAAAGTGTGTTTTTTGTACAATAGCAATTTGAAAAAAGGTGGATAATTTTGGTTAACACTAAATATCTCACTAACCAATAACGCTAAGGACTTAAATTAAAGTTTATAGTATATATTGTAACATGAAACCAAACCAATATATTTTGGAAAAGAATCCAACTAACGGTATTTGTATAAATCAAAAAAACTGACAAAAAAAAAATGTTTGTCATCTCGAAAGTTTTACGAACAAAAAATGATTTTTTCTCCAAAACAATTTTTTGCAACAAAAACTAATGTTTTCATCATCTGGTAAAATTTTGAGAAAAATCCAATCGACAGTTTTTTTTACAAGAAATTAAAAATCTAAAAACAAAATTTTAAAGTTGGTAAAAATTGATTTTCGACTCAAATATCTTTCCAAAAATTTGAGATAATAGCTTCTTACTAATTTTTACTTATAAGAAATATTGTTGTCAACATTCAGTAAAATTTTGAGAAAAATCAAATTGACATTTTTTTCCAAAAATAAAAACCTAAAAAAAGCAATACTAAAACTTGGTAAAAATTTACTTTTCACTCAAATATCTTTTTGTAAAATTAAAAATATTGGCTTTAAACTTATTTTATCGCACAGAAAATATTTTTTTCGATATTCTGTCCATTTTTTTTATAAGAAATACAAAAATAAAATCTACAAAATCTAGTAAGCAAATATGGTAAAAATTGATCTTCGGTTCTCGATATTTTCCGAATTAATTTCATTCATCCAATTTGTATTTGTTTACATAAGAAATAAAAACTTTTAAGAAATGATGCTAAAATTGGTAAAAATTGGTTTTCGGCTTAAAATCTCATTAGCAAAACTAGATTTTGAAATAAAACTATTTCATTATATGCAAAATATTGTTGCAAATATTGAAATTTTTAAGAATAATTTAACTGAAAACTTTTTTAACACAACACGAAAACCTACAAACTTTCAAGCAATGCAAATCGACAGACGGGATGGAAGTTGTCAATGTGGGTCGCATCCCAGCCTCTTTTGTTATTATGATTTAGATTGTTATGGAAGAACTCTCCCTGATATACAGAGAAGGTGAAGAACTATTTCCTCCTCTTCCACTTCCATACAGCTTCTGCAAAAGTCATGTAAGAATACGCCTAGCCCCGTGGCATGCTTTCCTATCAGACAGAGCCCGCTTATGACGTATCAATTAGTAGAATGGGTTGTACTGTACTAATTCTGGCAAGTTCACCTGTCTTACATACATCAATTTATTAACTATTAACTTCTTATTAACTTCCCATAGGAAGTTATTGTAACCGGTACGATTTGTTGAATTAAAATTTTTGACATTTCTCGACGTTTCAAGGTCCCTAGACTCTATATACCAGAACGATGTGCATGTACGTTCAGAAAACTTTTTTCGTCTACCATATCTCAAGAAACAGTAGTAATATCGACTTTAAATTAATACTGACACAGAATGATGCAGAAATAAATATCTTATGAGCAAAAAAATGATTTTACCTTGAGCATTGTATGCAGAAGAATAACGTTTATGACATCTGGTAAAATTTTGATAGCTAAATGTTGTTAAAAATCGATTTTCGAATTTAATGTCTTTTTAAAAATTAAAGATATAATCTTCAAACTAATGTTGTCTTATGAAAAATGTAGTTTTCGACATTCAGTAAAATTTGTTTTTGTTTCATAAATAATAGTAAGAAAAATTGGTAAAAATTCTCGTTTGTATTTCAATATAACGTGAATAAATAAAAGTATTGACTTCAAAATGATTTCACTCTATTCTAAATTGTCTTAGAAAAATCTAATTTATATCTGGAATAAAATTAAGAATGCTACTAAAATTGGTAAACATTGGTTTTCGATTAAAAATATTATTATAAATATTTTGTTAAAGTGGTAAGCAAGACAAATCGAAGGCCGAATGGGAAGTTATCAGTGCTGGTCGCATCTCAGACTCTTTTTTAAAAAAATGTTATTGGATATTTTGATTTTATTTTTATTATTTTGTTCTTAACTTTTATAGAGGTAAAACTTCCCTTTATACGGCTGAACTAGAAGATTAATTATAATATAACTTAAGCAAACTAAGAACTAAACATATGATTGTGGAATGGAAGGGTGACTCAGAAGACGGAGTTTCAAGGAAGGAGTACTGAGGCTAAAATAAAAAAAGTTCAAGTATAGCCATAGGAGGTTAAGTGGAAAGGAACGTACAAGAGTCAAGGATCAAGTGTTACGTGGCTTAGTGTTAAAAGAGATAAAGTTGTAAAGAGAAATGCAGTCAATGGAACCACAAAGAAGTCGATGATGTGTATTTTGGTGTTATTATCTGTTAAATAAAATTTATCTGAAGTCTATATCTCTGCCGGTCACAAATAGACGTACACACAGGCATTTCCTGTAAAACTTTTGATTTAGATTCTATAAGTCTTGAAACATCGAGACATTTAAATTCGTCAAGTCAAACTTATTACAATAAATTCCTATGGACTAGAATAATATTTTGTGTTCGCAAGGCGTGATCTCAAAAATTGTCATACATCTTATTTTTATATTTGACTAGCCGACCGGCTACGCGATGCTGTGGCTAACCTTTTTTTTGTCATGTAACATTGTTGTGAAATATTTAAGGGGAACGGTAGGAGAACAAAAGACACGCAAACCATCATGCTTCTTTACATCACCTATAACTAAACTTTGTGTTCCTCAAAAAAAAAAAAAAAAAAAAAAAAACAAAATACTTTGAGACAGACGGTTATGTAATTGTTTGAACTTTAAAAATTTTTCGAATTCGCTGAAAAATTTGAATGGTAAATAGATCCCAAATTAAGTCACATACTTTTGGCGGACTTTTTTTTTTAAATGTACAAAGCACAATTCATGAAAGAAACAGAATTTTTGGAATATGGAGCCGTTGAGTTAATAAGCAAGCTTACTACAGTTTACAACGAGGTTTTGGGAACAAGTATGATTGCTAAAGAATTTAGTGAATCAATCATTTTTCCGATCCACACAAATTGAAGCTTGTCTGTGATATCGAATTATTGACGAAAATATTGTTTAAATTCTTGTTAAAAAATATTCACAGCTATTCTGCAAACACGCCTCAATAAGTGTATTGATTAAAATAAGCAGTTGAAAGAATTTCAGGCGGGCTTTAGATCCGGTTACTCAACAATCGATCATATCTTTTTCCTGAAAAGCATTGCGGATTTATTTATAAGAAGAAGGAATAAGTTATACGCGTTTTTCGTAGATTTTAAGTCTTCATTTGACACCATGAATAGGCAATCTCTTTTCAATAAGCTTGTTGGTATGGGCATTTCTTTACAGTTTGGAAGAGTCCTGCAAAGCAGTTTGGAATGGTACAGAACGGAATCAGACGTTAGACAAGGTTGTACGATGAGCCCAAGTCGATTTCTTCCCTGCTAGTATCGAACACACAGAAGAATTAACTAACGCACTGTGGTTTTCGTTTCATCTCCAGAATCAATACAGCTTATGAATAATCGGATTGAGTACTGTAAAATGTCGAACCTAATAGTAAACATGGAAAAGTCATGATCTGAATTAATGAAAAATGGAACCATAATGGTGAAAATATAGAGCTAGTCAAAGAGTGAAGTGAAGTTGACAAAAAATTGAATATAGAAACGCATCTGAGAGAAGAGTTTACAAGTGCAAAAGCCGCCAAAAGCCCATCTTGAAGTTGGTGTTTGCCAAATAAAAGTATAGCACATAACAGTAAGCATACTGTTTTAAAGGCAGTAGCAGATTCAATATCGTTCTATTATGCAGCTCAAGTATGGGGAGCGAAGTAATATGAAGATGTGGACATATTTTTACGGTTCTACGTTAAAAGAGGCTTCCGACTGCCATAAAATACGCCAAACTATATATAGTTATGTTGAAAACGGGACTGCAGTCATTCTTTGTACGAAACCCTCGAATGTAGATTGATTATGTGCTCAAAATCATGAATAT
This sequence comes from Eupeodes corollae, assembly GCF_945859685.1. NCBI lineage: Eukaryota > Metazoa > Arthropoda > Insecta > Diptera > Syrphidae > Eupeodes > Eupeodes corollae. Next base: position 197,650,684 of record NC_079147.1, on the reverse strand, counting down.
GGATAATTACCTGTTACCGAAGATAGTACTTGATGATGATGTGTTATGGGGAAAATGCCTTAATGAAGCAACTGGGTCTCCGCACAGAGCATTTTACAGTAAACTAAATCACAATTTGGTGGCGAAGAACTATTTTCGAAATGAACACAGCTTAAAGAAGATTTCGATGATAGTAAGGCTGCGAGGTGAACTTGTACCTCTTTACTTCATTCCACATAGAGAGAATTTACTAATAATGGAATTTAACGTTGCTGCTTTTCCAAGAAATTTTTCGTTTTATTATCAAAATGTAGGAGGTATTAGAACTAAGCTATAATCGTTATATCTTACTTTTGCTTCTTGTTCATACGATATTATATTATTAACTGAAACTTGGTTAACAGAAAATCAAGTAGCATCCGAATTATTTAACTCAGATTATACTGTATTTAGAAAAGATAGATCATACTTAATTACTGAGAAGGACAGAGGGGGTGGTGTTCTTATCGACATTCGTTCGCCTTGTCATGTAAAGAGGTACAGCTTAATTCAAATATAATATCTTCAACTACAAGTAATTATGATATTGATCAATTGATTGTTACTTTAAATTTATATGGAAATATTGAATTATTTATTATTATTAATTATATTCCTCCAAGGAGTTCTTGTGATTGTTAAAATATATTTCTACACAATTGTATATCTATTTTTGAAAACTTAAATCAGATGATAATTTGTTAGTTCCATTCGAAGTTACTTCTGAAATTGAGATTAATTTAATAGACTTTTTTAGTCAGTTTGACTTGATACAAATAAATTATATTTCTAATAGCGTAGGTTGGATACTAGACCTTCTTTTAATGAATAAAGAATTTAATATTTATATTAAAATGTGATACTCCAATTGTGAATAATTCTGGCCATCATATTGCACTTGAAGGTAACTTATGTTTTTATACTTTTATGAAAAAAGTTTTAAATAATAATACTTTTAAACCTAATTATAATAAGGCTAACTTTGATGCAATGAATGAGCATTTTGTATCTATTCCTTGGGAATCGCTTTTATCTAAAAGTGAATTAAATAAAGCCAATGATACTCTAGTATCTATTGCCAATGAATCTGTACGTAGATTTGTTCCAAATAAAAAAGCCAAATCTAGAAATTATCGTGCATGGTTTAAAAAGAGACTTACAAATCTTAAAAATAGAAAAATTTAATTTTTTAAGTTACTTAAAACTTATCGCCATGATCAAAATTTGAGATCTAAACATATGTATGTCTATTTGAAATTATATCGGGCTTATTTGTTCTTTATTGAGTCAAATATTAAATATAAAAGTGAAAGTTTTTGGAAGTACATTAACGCTAAGAGCAATGGGTATCCAAGCTGTATGAAGATCTGAATAAATCAACTTATTTGCTGTTTATTTTCAGCCTGTTTACTCCACAAATACTCCAACAAATGTTTGTATACCAAGAGTTTCTTCTATCGTTAACATAGGGTCTATGGTTCTGACGGTTTCTGAAGTAGAATCAGCCTTACTAACGTTTAGATACAAACACAATCCCGCAAATTTGATTGCTTAAATGTGCCTCATCTTTAGCTATTCCATTGACAGCCATTTTCAACCTATCGCTCTCGAAAGGTGAATTTTTAAAATGTTGGAAACTGTCTTATATTATACCAATTTTTAAATCTAGATCTTAACAAGAAATTACAAATTAAAGACCAATCAGCAAAATAAATGCTCTTCCTAAGTTATTTGAGAAATTAGTCTGTGACAAGCTCACTTTTCAATTTAAAGATTTTCTATTTGATTTCCAACACGGCTGGAAGATCTACAACCAATTATCATACATTCATGACTAACTATATAATTAATAATTTTGAATCTTATAGTCAAACTGATATAATTTTTACTGATTTTGCTTAAGCATTTGACCGCACTAATAATCATATTCTATTACACAAACTTTTGAAACTAGGATCTCATTCTAAGTTTCTGGATTGGTTGAAATCCTATTTAACATCGAGAGTTCAAGTCGTTAAGATTGACGAGTATCACTCAAATCAAATATTGGTTCCATCTTTTGTCCCTCTGTGTAGCCACTTAGGCCCTTTAATGTTTCTGCTTTTTGTAAACGATATTCCCAACATTTTTTAAAATTCTCAGTGTCTTCTTTTTGCAGACGACCTTAAACTATATCGTTGTATTAAATATTGTGATGATTGTGTTTTATTAAATGCTGACTTAAATAAATTGGCAGATTGGTGTAATATAAACTCCTTGTATCTTAATATTTCAAAATGCCAAGTTATGTCTTGCTTTCGTACGATTTCCCCAATTTCTTACGAGTATCAAATTGATAGTTCTATATTGGGTCGTGATTTAGGTGTTATCCTTGATACTAAGCATTCTTTTTGATTTTTGTAAAAAATGTGAAATATTGAAGTCGAATAATAAAAATCTATCTATCTATCTTTATATCTATCATATAATTGTGACTGTCAAAAAAATAGAAACATAATTTAAGATATATAAGGTATCCTATCTTTAAAGTTACATACATCAAACTGCATACGCTGTACAAATTTGATTAAAATCGGCCGAGTAGTTTAGGACTCCATCGCGTCCAAACATCGCGATACGTAATTTATATATGTATATTAAATAAGAATAAATACAAATTACATAATTATAAGCCCAGAAAAACCAACTATAAAACAAATCGTGACACTTACGTCATTCAATTAAAAATTTTGTATATTTGTATCTGCATTTGCGGCTTCGATTCAACAAACGACCCACTCACCCAATAGATAAAAATAGGCAATACATTTTCAAGAGTTTACTTCAAAAAAAGTTAAATGGTTTCGAGCATTTTAATTTAAAAGAAAATAAATTGAATAACTCCATTCGAACTATTTTTAAATATTCCTTATTATTAGTTCAATTTTCAACCAACGCAAATGTACATATAATATTTCATTACACCTAAAAAAACACCATATTTAAATTGCTCCATTTTCTATGATTGAGGTAAATTGTATTTTATTTAACCAAATTATTGTAAATGATTATAATATTTTTTATTTTTTGCAACAGCAGCAGCCCAAAAAATACTCGTTTATTATTCCAATAGTAATATTAAAATCGACATGAAAAAAATAAAAAATAAAACCAAATACAACAATTATATTGTGAAATTAAATTACATTCCTTTGAACCACAAACGAGTGTGGGCGGCGGCGTGGCGGGCGGCTTTTTTGTGTTTCTACACTCACCCCTTTCAATTTAATGGTTTATTAATTTTTAAAATGCGTTTTTTATCATGTCAATCATTTACATCGCACGGTCTGATAGCAACAGATAATATCACTTAATGAGATTGTAATCTGATTGTAAATGCATATGCAATGCATATATCGCCTGGAACTGATCCTGGTTTTGGTTTTGGTCCTGATGGTGGTGGTATATTTATAATAGTGAAGGGATAAAGTGCAAAATTTTGGGTTCTGCATTTGGTTTGAAAAAGGACATGAACACTAGACAGGACGTACTATATTCAAATTAAATCAGGTGTTGATGGTTAATGGTAATATTATCAATATTGTATCTACACGTGTGCTTATCTACCTACTTCTTTTATTGTTTTACTGTTTTTTTGTAAATAATAAAAATTAATATTTATTAAAAATAAAAAATAAAAAATTTATAAATTAAATTGTAGTCAATATTTTTAATTTAATCATTTGTGGTTGATATTAAATAATAATTTATTTGAAAATTATTCTTTTTTACATTTGGAGTAGCAATGCATGAAATCATTTCAATTGTGGTAAAGCTTAAGTGTTGAGTTTTCAATAAAATTTAATTTAATTATATAATTTATTTTTAACTATTTGATGGAGCACATCAGAGGTGGTTTTACTTATGATAATATTGAATTAAAAAAAAATATTAAATGACAATATTAAATAATTGCGTAATGTTACAAAAAAAAACCACAAACATTTCAATTTAAGTGAAAAATTGAAAGTTCTTGACTGGGAACCATCAAATCTCGTAGATTTACAACAATACATTTTAATTCAAAAGTTCAAACAAGCTAGAAAGACCTGTAACGGATATTTTCGACGCAATACATTTTTTCGCAACACTACCGTTTGTAATGGCACTCCTTTTGTAAGCTCGTCAATTTGCTTTAAGCATAGTACTTAGCATAGACTGTCTTGACTACTCCTGTACTCGAAAGCATAGTTGCTAAAGTACTTAACGAACTTGACATTCGCGAATTCGCAAATTTACCAATTCTAAAGGGCTTTGAAGAATGCTGGTAAAACCAATGCGAAAGTGTTTCCATCTTCCCTATTCTACAGGTCTCTTTCGGAGTGGATAAATAACAGAATTTGTCAAGCTTGTCCTTAAAAAAGCACACTCGTCCTCCCCCTCTAACTATCGTCCAACTAACGTCATTTCCTTCCAAGGTCATGTAAACGGTGATTAATTTTCAGCTTAAGAAATATCTCGAAGAACGAAAGCTTCTTAACGACCGGTGTTATGGCCTTCGTAGCAATAGATGCACTAGTGTTCTCATAGTTTATCTCACCGAACAGTGGAACAAATGTTAACATTGTTTTCGAGAAAGTAGGAATATTGCACTTGATATTTTAAAAGCATTTAATAAGAGTTTGACATCAAGCTCTCTTATCAAAAATGCGTGCTTTTGGTTTTGATGAATCTCTTCTTTATTGCGTTAGAAATTAGCTTTCGGACAGTATATTCAAGTATAATTGGACAGGTTTAGATCTGGTATCCACAAAACAAAAGCTGGTGTGCCCCAGGGCTCCGTTTTATCTCCTACGCTCTTTCTTATTTGTAGATTACATTACATTAAATTACATACTAGTCAGCTCATAATTGTACAGAGTAAAGAATACAGCACCTTGAACGACAAGACTATGTTAGGTGATAACAACACAAGACATTAATACAAGACAGAAGGACAGAAGAGAAAGAACAGCAGACAGAAAGATAGGTTTCGAGACGGTCTTTTATCGGCCTAATAACCGGGAATGGGAACCGATGATCAATCAGTGACTAGGCCGTTGCATACTTATGTTTAACTTCCCATAGGAAGTTATTGTAATGGGTCCGATTTGTCAAATTAAAAATTTGACATTTCTCGACGTTTCATGGTCCCTAGAGTCGAAATAAAAGATTTTTAGGAAGATGTCTGTGCGTGCGTGTGTACGTACGTCCGTACGTTCACAACGTTTTTTCGTCGTCCATAGCTCAAGAACCAGAAGAGATATCGATTTCAAATAAATTTTGTTATACAGATCATAAGGCAGAAAGATGCAGAAAGGGCTCTCATTTTTTACCATAGCAGTTTGAAAAAAGGTGACAATTTTGGTTAACCCTAAATATCTTACGAACCATAAAAGCTAGAGACTTGAATTATATTTTATATAATATATTGTATTGTGATATCAAAGAAGAATATTTTTGAAAAAAATCCATTTAACGGTTTTTTTGTAAAAATCAAAAAAACTGGAAAAAAAAATTTGTCACCTACAAAATTTTACGACTAAAATATGATTTCATCTACAAAACAATTTTGTTCAACGAAGAATAATGTTTTTGACATCTGATTAAATGTTGAGAAAAATCAAATTGTCAGTTTTTTACCAAAAATAAAAACCTACGAAAAAATTAATAAAAGTTGGTAAAAATAGATTTTCGATTCAAATATCTTTCCAAAAATTGTAGATATTGGCTTTAATTTACTTTTATCTTTCAAAAAATATTGTTGTCAACATTCAGTAAAATTTTGAAAAAAAATCGAATTGACAGCTTTTATACAAAAAATAAAACTCTAAAAAAAAAAACAATACTAAAAGTTGGTAAAAATTTACTTTCGACTGAAATAACTTTTCAAAAATAAAAAAATATTGGAATCAAACTTATTTTATTTCACAGAAAATATTCTTTTCGATATTCAGTAATTTTTATATAAAAATCTTACAGTCCGTTTTTTCATAAAAAAAAAAAATTTACAAAAAATAGTACGCAAATTTGGTAAAAATTGATACGAGTACATATAGACAAACTTTTAAGCAAGACAAATCGACAGACGGGATGGGAAGTTATCAGTGTGAGTCGCATCCTAGCCTCTTCTTATAAATGATATTTTGTCTGAAACTTCCAACCCAATTTTTTTACGCTGTTGACAGTACCCTCAGCTTTTCATATTCCTTTATAAATTCCCATGCCTGTTCTACGGATGTTGATTACCAACACACGGCAGCATATTATACTCGTAAGCTCATAAAATTCTGAATAAAAAGCAGTGTAATAAATTGAAAACTCTGTCTTAAAAGCCTAACTCCTTAACCAATGCCACTATCTTAGCTGTTATTTGCATTGTGGAGACTGAACAGCTTTAAGTTCAGGTACGAGCATCATAAACCACTTGTTGTGGAGTGATCACTTCGTCATCGCCAAAAATGCTGCTAAGGGTTTAGGTTTTCTCAGACGATGCAAAAAGTTTTGCACCCCTTCTGATCGGGCTTTAATTTACAAAGCTTTTATTCGTTCAAAACTCGAGTATAATTCTCAAATTTGGGCTGTTGCCTCAATAACGCACGCTTTTGGATAGAATTAAAAAAAGAGCTCTTAAAATGGAAGTCTCATGTCTAGTGAAATAATCAGGACGTACTGTTAGGTACAGGCATTAACTTTTTAGCCGCACTACACGAATGTGAAATGCTTAACCAGGCTCAATATTTCTCACTCATTGCAATTTGCAGACATTTAAAACCAATGTGCATCGGTTTCTCCTTTCCAATCCTATTATCCTTTCCTAATAGCTTGCACTGTGTTTAATCATTATAAGGGTATTCATAACCCCTTTAGTGCGCGCACAATATAAAATAAAAGAAACCTACTTAAATTTTAAACCTTTTATGTATTATTACTTATAACGAAATAAAAAAGAAAAAATTATAAAACAAGTTTATTATTATTGATATGTTCGAAAAAATATCCTGCCAAAACAAACTCAACCAAATTTATACGATATACGATAGGTACTTAATATAATAGAGAAAGAGGATATAATACTCAAACCTAATAGCCTTTTGAATATAAAAGAATTTTAAAGCACATATATAAACAGACTGTGGTGGGGGTGGTGACGAAAAAGAAGGTAGGGTGTTTCTATATCCACCTACATACGTATATATAGACAAACCGAAACGATGAAGCCCATTTGATTGCATCAAATTTCAAATAAAATACGCTCCAGTGAACTTGAAAATGGCACAACAGCATGTTTAGATTTTCAAAATAATATGTTAAACTTTCCCATCGCACAATTCTCAAAAACTCTTGAGATATACTCTACTCGTACCTAGTATACCTACAAGGGACATCCACATCATCACTAAACGAGTGCTCTATAGGAGCAAAAATATAGGACACAGAAGCATCACATCAGAGGGCATATAACATCAGCTTTAGCATCAGCATCAGCATTAACATCAGCATCAACATCCAAATCCATATAGTATCTAGTATTAGAATCAGGATCAGGATCAGGATCCCATAACAAACTCAAGTACGTCATTAAATTTAAATGTGCGGAACTTATAGTTTGCTGATAGGCAGATATTTAAACTAAAATTTTCATTCCCTTAAGCCTTATGTTATAATAAATATAATATATAAGGTAAGGACGAAGACGAGGACGAGGACCTGATGTCTATATTTCTATGTGTTTATATTTTTGCCTAAAGTATACAATGTATACTCATATACAATAAATTGTCATTTGAGGGGATTTTAAGGACAAGAAGAAGGAACACACAGATGTTATAAAGATGTTTTTGCAACGAACCCTGGTGCTAGACCAATAAATCTTGTGATATCTTAGAACGTACATATTGGAAGCTTTTTTTCTTCCACTTTATTGATTCGGTGTTAATGGAAAGAAAAAAGAAGTTAAGCTGGAATTAAACAAGGTATGGGTTTTGTGGAGATAAGTTTATACTTTAGAGAAAGCAAGTGTAAGATGTAATCAGATGTTTAAAAGCTGACTTTTTACGTTTATCACCAGGTGTCACTTTTGCCAACTTTTAGTTGCATATTTATAACGAAAAAGAATGTAATGGCTTAATCAAACCACTCGTTGCCACCGATGGTGTTTAATGTCAATTTGAGTAGCATTTCAAATCTTTCAAATATTTTTAAAGGTCACATTTAAATTGCTACTTGACCACAAATTTCGAAATTTTTGTAGAAATCTCTAGTCTGTGAATTAAACACAAGACGCAATTTTTTTAGGTTTTTAAAACGTCGTTGGTGCTAAATAAGACCAATTTTCGAAAATTATCCTTACTGCATTTTGCAATAGAGAAAGAATGACAATTTTCAGAAGAAGCAAACTGAACTAAGGCCAAGTTATGTTGAGAAATAATCCCAACTTGTTTTTACGGTAAGTAAAACAGTGAGGTATGTCCCCTTTAAACGCCCTGCTTGGGCACCTTATAGGAATTGGGGTAGGTGAGAGACATTGGCCGCCTGGTAATCCTAAAGTAAAATAAGACGAAGTCAATACACTTGAAATATCAAAGGACATCTGGTGATGCCAATTGAAGTCTTGAAATGTCAAAGGGGTCTGGAGATTATGAGAAAGATCTTGAGATTGTAGGGCGGTTGTGAAGATTCTACGGCCCAATTTGAAATTTAAAGGAAAGTCTGGTATCCCTTGATACCTTTATCAAAAACTAACAAAACGCTGGAGGCGTGTACTCTGAACGACTAGAATTAAGCCCCTTAGTACTTGTGCCTATGAAGGAAGTTTTGTACTTTCTTAAAGAAACATGATATCAACATCTGATATTTAGATTTTCTCAGATGGTAAGGCCTGCATTAAATCGAAAATATCTGCGCTACGCTACAAGTGTGTAGTAGATTGCATATTTGCTTTATAATTGATGTGATAACCGGATACTTTCAAGTAGGAAAACATGTTACAACGCTTTCCGTGTTTTTAAATGACTTTTCTGTATGGACGAGAAAGAGGAGGAAACAGTTTTCGTGTAACTGCCCAGCTCTATTGCAATAACGTCATACCTAAAGGAGGTCATAATATTGCACGGGAGATTCTTAAATATTAACGGAGGTCTTGAAACATCAAAGGAGTTCTGGGTATTCAAGAGGAGGTCTTGACATATCAAAGGAGGTCTGAAGATTTCAGGGGAGTTCTGGTACTATCAAGGAAAGTCTATTGATTTCATTAGAGGTCTTGAAATATCAGTAGAGGTCTAGAAAAATCAAGGGCGGTATGGAAATATCAAGGAAGGCTTGGAAATATCATGGGAGGTCTGGAGATTTCAAGGGAAATCTGGAAATATCAAACTAAGCCTAGAAAAATCAAGGGAGGTCTGCAAATATCAAGGGAGGTCTGCAAATATCAAGGGAGGTCTGACGATTTCAAGGAAGGTCAGGATATATTAAGGGATATGCCAAGGGAAAAAAAAGCTTATGATGCATTGCAGGTGTGCACTCAAAACGACTAGAATTATTGCTCTCTTCGCGGTAAGAGAACGGTTGTCCTGGTTTAAATTCAAACGTGATATTAGCCTCTGAACAGCTCTAGTAAGACATATAATTTGTCTTTAACGATCTAAAAACTCTTAAATACACAAACATTATTAGTAAGTTCAGAAAAAAACATCATGTGGTATAAAAGTGGGCTAACAAGACTTGGAATAGTTTGGGTTTTCCTTGCTTTACAATCAATATTGGGCTATGGCCATAGAAGAATCAACTTTAGCAGGAGTAATAGTTGATTTGAAGAAAATTTGCAACAGTTTCCTTATATCCTGCATAAAAAGTAGCCTTCTATTGGTGTTTCATTTTCAAGTGCATTTTTAATCATACATTATTGCAATATTGACTCGAAATTTCTGGGTCTGGTGATCCTAAGAAATAGCTCAACATTCCAAAGGTAGTATTGAAATATAAAAAGAAACCTTGAAATAACGAGGTTGGTTTGTGGATTTTGGTGGATGTCTTGAAATATTAATTCAAGTCTATAGATTTAAGCGGAGGTCTTGAAATTTAAGGTAAATCGGGAGATTATAAGGAGAGCTTCAAGAAGGCTCTAGAGATTTCAAAAAAGTTCTGGAAATTGAAATCAAGAAAGTCCTAAAAGACGATTTTAAACATAAGTTTTAATAATTTTATTCAAGGATAATAGAAGTTCCCAAATTGTAAAAAAGAGCTGTCATAAGAAAGGGAATTTTCCGCAAATCAAATTTATAACTGGACACTGCAGTACCCATCGAATGAGGGTTAGTGCTCAGGACTGCCTTCTAAAGTTTTTTTTTTATGGTTAGTGCCTTTTTCGAGGATTTGACAAAACTCCAAGAATAATTATTTTAATAAAAAGTTGTTTTTCAAATTGGCTATTTGGATTTTCCGGACATTGCCTAATAGAATAGTACGCCACTTGGCTAGGCGTATTCTCAAAAAACGTTTAGAAAAGCTGTATAGACGAGAATTGTTAATATTCAATTTAGAGAAGTCGAAAGTGATGATCTTTCAAAAAACATGGAGGGAGAAATTGCGCAAACGAAAAGTGGAAATTCAATGGAGAATTGATTGAAGTGGTGAAAGAGTTTAAGTACCTAGGAGTTACCTTCACAAAGCACTTAAGTGTGGAGAAACACTTAAGTAAAAAACTTAAAAAAGCAAAAATGGCTATAAACCTCACATGGAAAAGATGTTTCACGAACGAATGTGTGGCTAATAGTAGCAAAAACAAAATTTTTAAAACGGTAGCAGAATCCATTATTCTTTACGCTGCTCACACTTGGGGAAGTAAATATTATGAGATGGTTGAAAAGCTATTGCGCTTCTACATTAAACGAGCATTCTATTTGCCAGCCAACACACCGAACTATGTAATAATGCTAAAAACGGGAATTTCTCCACTCTTTAAGGCTATCAATTCAAGGAGTGGAAGGTATCGCGAATGGCTTCAATTGGTAGAAAATTGTGGAATTAATTTGGTTTTTAATGTCGAGGACCATTCCAAATTAAAAAATGACATGAACAAATTATTTCAAGGTAGATGAAGTATCTAGAAATAAGTACATGGATGAAGCTTCAAATTCATTACATCGCACGGTCTACTGCCAGCTTAACCACAATTTGCAGCCGTTAAACTACTTCCGTGATGAGCTTAGTGTCTATGATGGTCAGACTACGAGCTGAAATTCTGAACCTGAACTATATACCTCACAGAGCAGATCTTTCAGTCATCTGTAATATATGCAACAGGATGAAGAGGGAAGACGTTGAGCATTTCTTGGGAAAGTGTCCTACTCTCAGAGAAACGAGAAGATGTATCTTTGGAAAATATTTTCTAACCATTGAGGAAGTCATATTCGAATTAAATCAAATGAATGTTTCTACACTGTATCAGTTCTGTACAATTGCTTTAAGATATCGAAATAGAATCTTACAAGGACTTTTTTGATGAAACACTTTTTTCTTATTATTCTTATTATTATGTGATAATTGTTAATTAAAATAAATTAAAAATCGCTGATTATAAAATTTAAAGTCAAATTAAAAAAAAAAATAATATTGTAAAAGTATATAAATAGTCAATTCGTCAGACGGCAGAAAGCCATGTCTAATGATTTTGTTTTATTTTAAAATTTATATTAATTTTATTAATTATGAATAAAATCAATTCTAAATAAAAATTCTATAGACCAAAAAGAGAAACAAACAGTTCTTCACTTGCGCTGTTCTAGCTTAAAAACTTTAAAAGAATTCTTCTATAACGATCTGAAGTTTTATTGAACTCAGAAAAAGGCGTCAAGACTAATGTGTTATCGCAAGAGGAAACAACTTCCCTAAGTGTATCCTATACTATTATGGACAGTCACTTCAACTTTACTTAACCTATTCGACGACCAATTTAAAAAGTAATAGAATTTATTCACAAAAACAGTAGTCACAAAGACATTTGAAAGCCTTCCGACCGAAATCTCTCAAAGAATCTTTGGTTTAGATTCTAGGACTTTGAAACGTCGAGCAATGTCAGAATTATCAATTGCAGTAATCAGAATGTGTACAAAAATAAATCCCCCCAGAGCCGATAAAAGTAACTGCTATTTATTTCATTATGAATTTTTTTATACAACATTATGAGCAGGTGGTTTTACATTTTAGAGATTTTTCAAATTGAAAATGTGGACTTTTGAAACAGTATTTTAAACAGTATTTTTAAAAATGTTAGAAAAGAAATTACATCAATTCGTTCTTAAAACCTTACATAACCTTTGGAAAATAGAAACATTGTGTTTAGTGGTTGAATATTTAAATTGTTTGATATGAAACCTACACGAAGTAATTCTAATATTCTTGCTTTTGTTCTTCAAAAGCATTTAATAGGGTTTGGCATCAGGCTCTCTTATCGAAAATGCGTGCTTTCGGTTTTCATGAATCCCTGCTTTATTAGATTAGTAATTACCTTTCGGATCGTTCAATACAAGTAGTATTGGATGGATTCAAGTCTGAAAACCATAAAATAAATGCTGGTGTGCACCAGGGCTCTGTTCTATCTCCAACACTCTTTCTCATTTTTATTAATGATCTCCTGTCTGCAACATCTAATCCAATACATTGTTTCGCTGACGATAGTACTCTTAGCTTTTCATATTCGTTTTCAGACTCACATCCCTCTTCTTCGGATGTGGAACTGCAACGACAAAATATGATAAGCTCATTAAATTCCGATCTAAACAGCATTGTTCAATGGGGATTAAAAAACCGCGTGGAACTTAATGCTTCGAAAACCCAATGCTGTCTTGTATCGTTAAAGCGAGATATACCCCCATTGCCATTATCCATGGACGGCATTTGCATCAATGAGACTTAACACCTCAATATTCTCGGTATGTGTGTCACCAACCACCTCTTGTGGAATGATCACATACGCGATGTCGCCAAAAATGCCGCAAGGTGTTTGGGTTCCTTAGGCGGTGCAAGAAATATTTCACCCCTTCTGATCTGGCTATTATCTACAAGACTTACATACGGCGAAAGCTTGAGTACAACTCCCATCTTTGGGCTGGTGCTCCTGCCACTTACTTAAGCCTCTTGGATAGTTTTGAATGTAGAGCATTTAAATTGATAGATGATAATATCGTCATAAGTTCATTTACTTCCCTTGAACATCGTCGTAAGGTCTCTTGTCTGACCCTTTTTTACCGTTATTTTAACGGCTTATGCTCTAGTGAAATAGCCAGTGGCATTCCTCCCCTAAAACAGTTCAACCGTAATACTCGCGCTTCTAGGAATGCTCATCAGTATACCCTCGAGCCAAACTTCGTTCGTACTGTCAAATACAGAGATTCGTTCTTTAGCCGTACTACGCGAATGTGGAATGCCTTACCACACTCTGTCTTTCCTAGTCATTGCAATGTTCAGAAATTCAAAACCAATGTGCACCGACATCTCCTTTAAAACCCTCTCTCCTCTTCCTAGTGCTCACACTGTGCCTCTGCATAATAAGGGTAGTAAAATCCCTTTGAGTGTGTGTTTATTATAAAAAAAAAAATTATTATTTGTTAGCTCAGTTCTGAATACGCAATGAAATTATTCATACAAGGTTTAATTTTAAAAATTTCAATGTCAGATTTGAATACTTTTGCAGATACGAGTACTAACGTTCTTGAATAATCATAAACTTTAAATTTTTTGTCTTTCAATCCCATCAAAATATAAATGGGATCGATTTTGAAGTGATGTATAATTTTTAGTTTTTGCCTAAGTTAAAAAAAAAAGCTACCCAATAATTGAACAAGTTGTTTTTAAGACGAATCCAAAATTGAGTAGAATAAAAGTCAAAGAACAGAACATAAATCTCAAACTATACCAGAGTGTTATTAGGACGACAAATAATTGACTTTGTAAAACACACCACAAGTTTGAAATTATAAAATTGAACACAAATTTCGAATACACAAAAAATATCCTTCAATTTTCAAGTGTGAGTTTTGTGTGTTGAGCAATCCTAAACGTGACTTGAATATTGGTTATAATGTCAACTTAAAAGCTTGTACCTGTGTACCTATACCTTTCTCTAGACAGGAATATAAGCTCGGTAAGTAAAGGTAAACACTTTTTGCATGAAGTACCTTGAATTACTTTGACCCATGAATTAACCTCACTTTTTGATGCTAGCCCTTCTTACTAGACATAGATATATGTATGTGTGTAGGTAAGGTATCCTTTTTATGGAAAAAAACTCTTTTTGAACAACATTCTATTCAGATTCAAATGTCACGAAGTGATTTTGGTTATTTGTTTGAGTTTTATGACAAATCAGTGACCGGAGAAATTAGCACACAAAGAGCTCGCGGGGGGTGTGGTTTTTTTGGCTTGGTTGTATTCAAGGATTCTTGATGGACGAAAACGAAGAGTGAGAAGACATTTTTTCCCACCCCGAAATCGGTATTCCTTCCGGTTCGAATGCAAACATTTGAGAGCGAAAGACGTTCGTTCTTTCGTTCATTTACTCGCTGTAGCAAGTTATCCTTGCATCCTTCTTCGTGGGGATCTCAATAAAATTTCTACTTGGATGAATTTGGATAGAAAATTATATGAAGCTATGTTTGCATGACGATTGAAGTGCCAATTTTAAGGTTAGGTGTTTGTGTATAGCTGAAGAAGAATAAGAGGTACGTAACGTAGATATGTTTAGAATGCGCGTATTTTAAACCATTAACGTATCAAGACAAATTGTCAAACAATATAAAAATGGAAATCGATTTGTGTACCGATGTACGTGACATACATTTTGTATTCATGTCACTGTGATATTAATAAACGGTGGAACAAACACCAACTTCTTGAGAGAAGCACGAAGTCACAAAAAGTACACATTTTGAAAGCATCAGTTGCGAGATGGATTTGATTGCGTATAATTGAAGTTTTTGACATATTGGTGGCTTTTAATTTTTGGTTCTTAAAACAGGTAACATTTTTAAAATTAAAAATTAAAATACATTTAAAAGCGTCCAATTTTTTTGTGACTAAATTTGAGCTTTAGCATCTTTCCCAAGTCACGGAAAGTGCATTCTTATATTTTCCGAAATGTTTTGTGTGTTTTAAAAAATAGATGGAACAATATAATAATAATAAATTGGGTTGCGCAACAATCCGTTGAGAACTATTCCTGTGTGCGAGTAATGTTGTCAGGAATGGAGGGGACCTACAGTCTATATGCCGAATCCGAACGTCTAATTTGAGAAAGCACTCTTTCAGATGGAACAATAAACAATGTTTCTCAATTCGTTAATAATGTTTTGGGTCATAATTTATAAGAAGGCTTTTTAACTTCCCATAGTTATTGTAATTGGTCCCATTTGTCGAATTGAAAATTTTGACATTTCTCGGCTACGTTTCAAGGTCCCTACAGTTGAAGTTAAAGATTTTTAGAGAGATGTCTGTGCGTGCGGGTGTACGTACGGTCGCTACGTTTTTTTGTCGTCCATATCGCAAGATCCAGTAAAGATATCGACTTCAAATAAATTTTGTTGTACAGATAATAATGCAGCAAGATCAAGAAAGGACTCTCAAAAAATTGTGTTTGTGGTTTTTAAACCATAGCAACTTTAAAAAGGATGGACATTTTGGTAAGCCTTAAATTCCAACTAATGTTTTTTTTATAAATCAAATAACCTGAACAAAAATTAAAAATGAATTTTTCACGAACAAAACACGATTTTTTATCGAAATTATTAACGCTTTTAACATCTGGTAACATTTTGATAAAAATTGCCTTGACAGTTTTTTTATAAAAAATAAAAACCTATAAAAAAAATTACTCAAAGTTGGTAAAAATTGAATTTCGACCGCAAATATCTTTTCAAAAATTTGAGATTATAGCTTCCCACTAATTTTATCTTATAAAAATTATCTTTTTTAACATACCGAAAAATTTTGAGAAAAATGGAATTGAAGGTTTTTACTAAAACTTGATAAAAAAATTATTTTAAATTTACACATCTCTTCAAAATTGGCTTCAAACTATGTTTATTTCAGTACCCGCGAAAATTATTTATATAAAATTTAATTCAAGTCTCTAGCGTTTTTGGTTCGTAAGATATTAAGGGTTAACCAAAATGTTCACCTTTTCTTCAAACTGATATGGTAAGAAAACTACCCACGCAATTTTCTTGAGAACCCTTTCTGCATCTTTCTGCCTTATTTTCTGTATAACAAAATTTATTTGAAGTCGATAATTATCTCTTCTGGTTCTTGAGGTATGGACAACGAAAAAAACGTACGTACACACGCACGGACAGACATCTTTCTAAAAATCGTTTATTTCAACTCTAGGGACCTTAAAACGTCGAGAAATGTCAAAATTTTCAATTTGACAAATCGGACAAATTACAATAACAAGTTTATAAAGCAGTTTCCAAGCTAGTTAATATTATAAGGCTACTTGAAAAATTGGTGGAAAAAAATATCCCATTTTTACCCCCTTTTGACCTGTCCATCGTTATTTTTCAAATAAGTTTAAGGTTGTACGCCTTGAGCCTAAAAAGGGGGCACCTCCTTTAGTGGATTTTACATATGTTTGTATTCTTGCCCAAGAAAAACAAAGACAAATAAATATTCTATACTGACTTTGTAAAAGCTTTTATTAGAATTAAATTAAATATTCTATGAATGAAGGGCTTATATTTTGAAATTGCTTTATTCATATGTCAGTGGAAGAAACCAAATAGAAGTTGATAATTTTGTCTCTGGTTTACTCATTTTTACTTATGGTGTGCCGTAGGGTATCTATTTGGGTCCTCACCTTTACTTATTGTATATTGATGTTGTACATTTTATTTTACAACAGTTTAGATTTTTATATAATCTTAAAATTAAAACTTATTATAGATTGTATTTTCTTCCAAAATAGTTTGCTCTCATTATTGTTTCGAAAACTGGTTTAGCGCTGGGTATTGTTCTCAAATTTGTCGCATTTCATAATATCGTGCTCGTCTGGTGTCCCTACACTTTCAGACACAAAAATAGATTGGAATGGTTCAGAAGAAAATTTTACGCTATGCTCTTTGACTAAACAGCTCATTCAAAGATAGAGTTTTCATATCTAAGTTTTTCGTCATCCAGCATTTTTTCTCACTTTTTAATTCAAATACTCAAATAGTTCATCTAAAAACTCAAGTTCCAACCAATTTAGAAAAATCTTGATGAAAAAAACAAAGCAGCACAAGCAAATAAGGGATAGAATGTAAAAGAAGTCTTTTTTCTTGTA
The DNA here is from genome assembly GCF_945859685.1 of Eupeodes corollae. NCBI lineage: Eukaryota > Metazoa > Arthropoda > Insecta > Diptera > Syrphidae > Eupeodes > Eupeodes corollae. Next base: position 197,633,331 of record NC_079147.1, on the reverse strand, counting down.
TCCAGGTGGCATGGCAAAAATAGAAAGATTAATAAACTCTGCTGAAAAGAATTATATGATAACTAAAATGTAAATGTCCTTTTTCAGGATTCTTTCTTTCTTTATGAACTTGTCTATGGACTCTGGATGTATTTGTGCTCTTTTTTCGTTGGTTTAATTTAAAAAAGTAGATTTTCAAAACAAACATAATCCATTTCATGATTGCTAATCCAACACCCCAGCTGATGATGATGATGACTATCAAAATAGTGCAATAGTATGGTGTTTTATGATTGTCTCTGTCCACCATATCTCTACGTCTACACCTTCATACATAAAAGTACAAAAATAAAAAAAAAATCCTCTATCCTTTTAGTCCTCTCAGACAATGTTTAGCCTTCGCAAATTGTCCGAGCATCAATTTTCATTAGTTACCGTTGTGTCCTGATTTGGTCTTTTGGCAACAGAACAGACACAGACAGAGCCTGAGAGGCATTCAGCCATTGCCACAGTCAACGCCACCACCACCACCACCACAATCGCAATTGCCGCCAAGCCAGCCGCATATGCTGCCAATGTTTGAAGTCCTTCCAATCAAAAACGAGAACTAGAACGAAAACCCTTTTTTGTAGTCGTCGTCGCGCTGCACGAGCTAAAGCAAAAGCACGAGCACGAGAAAATGAACTATTGTATCCTTTCGTATAGACTTTTAATAGAAAGAGGAAACTCATTCTATAGCCGCTGACTGGCACTACCGTACCGACCGACCGCTGCCACATGCTGCCACCACCTTTCCAAATTATTATTGTTGGAACGCTACCGCTCAAAATTGCCATGACCAACCTATACAACTAGACATAGAGAGACTATATGAAAGGTAGGTTCTACGTGACGCGACAATAACGCCAACAAACGAAACGGGACGGTAAGAAATAATAATGATAAATGGGATCATTTCTGGTGCTGACATGACAATAAAGCAAAGTCTGATGGTGTGTGATGGATGAAAGAGAGAAGGGGTGGAGCAGGCGGGGGCAGAAAATTCAAGGTTTAACGCCTTTTTTAGTTCCCTATGTAGTTGCGGAATTTATTGTTCATGATAATAAACACAACCACATATAACAACAACCTGTCTTACTTTGAACATACATATTTTACCTCGGGGCTATAACTATACCTTGAAACACCATTATGTAAATCCTTGCCTGAAAATTCAAACAAGGGCTTGTTACTTTCATGTATTCAAAATCAATAGAAAAAAATGATTTGATTTGAAAAAAGAAAGAGTTAAAATATAGAGATATTACAATCCCTGTCTGTGTAAAGTGAAGCACAGAGATAATGATAAGCAAAGTTTATTTTGATGAAGTTAGTTAAAAAAGAAATAAAAAGTTTTGTAAGCTTCAAAATTAAAAACAAATTTAAGATTCTGAAGACTCAAAATTGCTGACACAGTGAGAGTAAATACTAGCTTAAACTTAACTAAGTACAACCGATTAAATGTATCTTCAGCTAAGATTATTAGAAATGTTGTTATCATTAAAGCACAGTCTTATAACACTTCTTGGATTTTGTAATCTCAAGGTAATTAAGGCCAATAAATGTAAAATATTAGACATTAACGTGGTAAAAAACGGTGGCCCGCTGATTCTTGGTAGAAATTGAATGTTCGCGATTGTGTTTGGTGTTAGAAAATTCCATCAATATTTATTCACGAAAGAGTTTATTTTGTTGTCTGATAGTAAGCCACTCGTTTCAATTTTTGGTTCCAAAAGAGGCTTACCAACGCTGTCGGAAAATCGCTTTCAAAGGCATGCCCTTTTCTTTTCCGGCTATACATAAATACGAAAAAGAATATTGCTGATTATTTTTCACGGACTCCCATAGATTCAAAATTCAAAAGTTCTAAGATATATAAATCTGGGTTTAGTAAAAATGAAGGGATAAGATAGAGGATATTGTTGGTGGCCTTCTTGGGATAAGGACTTGGAGAACATTGCTAAATCTTGTGTATCTTGTTTGTTATATCAAGATAATCCAATAAAGACGAAATTAATTAATTGGGATTGGCCATGTAAAGTTTTGAAGAGAATCCATTTAGATTTCATGGGCCCGATTTTCGACCGATTTTTAAAATTATTGTTGATGCATTTAGAAAATGGATAGAGTGTGTAGACCTGGGTAAAAATATTACGAGTATTCATACATAAAGAAATTTTGCTTCAGATTCTTAGTAAATTCGGGTAACCTGAAACCATTCTTACCGACAATGGTGGAACATTCATTTCAAAGTTTTTCAAGATTTTTTAAAAGGTAACGGTAAAAAGCATATTACCAAACCGGTGGCCACCCAGCAAGAAACGGGAGGGCAGAGAATGGTGTTCGATTGATTAAAAGGGCACTCAAAAAAGCATTACACTCAAAGAAGCCAAGCGACAGTTTGAATCATTGTTTGGAAATCTTTTTAATCGATTATAGAAAGTCCAATCACAGTACCACTGGTCGTGCTACAGCTGAATTAGAATTTGGCAGGAATTTAAGAGGTAGGTTAGACTTATTAAATCCGTTAAATGTAAATCAAAAAGAGAGAATTCAAAAGAAACCAAAAAAATTGTTAAAAAAAAATAAACTGCTGGCAAATGAAACAAAGAAAATGATTCGAAAATATTTAGAAAAGAAGATGAAGTAGTTGTCAAAGATTTTTCAATACCAGTAAAAATTTCTTGGTTTAAAGCAATAATCTTAAGTTATTGCCAAACGCTATCTTTTAGTTAAAGTTAAAAAAGAAAATTGCGATGTCATTTGGAAGCGATATTTCAATCAAATAATGTTATTAAATGAATTTAAATATAAAGATACAAATAATTATATTCCGGAAATCTTAATTGATTCCAGTGCAAAAATGAAAATCAGCGAAAAAGAACACATAAACGGCGACGAATAATCAAATAATTTAAATGTTGCAACACGTAAGACATCAGGCAAAATCTATATAGCAGATACTCGTTGGAATGGTCTTTTAAGAAATCGAGTTGAATAGAATCCTGATTTTCATTCGTGTACTGCGCGGGGAATGTTTAAGTGTATAGGCACCCTTATACGATAAACACAAATTATGGAAAATCATAGAACATAGAATATAAGTTTATCCTAACACTTATATACAATACTGGACATATTGTAAGGTATTATTATTATTATTATTATTATTATTATTATTATTATTATTATTATTATTATTATTATTATTATTATTATTATTATTATTATTATTATTATTATTATTTATTAATTTAACAATAAATGTACAAATTAATATAAGATCAGAACACAATGTAATTAGTAATAGGATAAGATCAAATAAAGCTAAGTGTTAAAAAGACTAACTTTGGTTTTAGAGGATTTTTTATATAATAAGCGCACACTCAAGGGGATATATTACCCTTATTATGTAGACACAGTGTGAGCACTAGGAAAGGGAGAGAGGGGTTGAAAGGAGATGTCGGTGCACATTGGTTTTGAATTCCTGAATATTGCAATAGCTGGGAGAGACAGAGTGTGGCAAGGCATTCCACATTCGCATAGTATGGCTAAAGAACGAATCTCTGTACTTGACAGTACGACCGAAAATAGGCTCGAGGGTATATTGATGAGCATTCCTAGAAGCGCGAGTATTACGGTTGAACTGTTTAAGGGGAGGAATGCAGCTGGCTATTTCTCTAGAGCATAAACTATTAAAATAACGGTAAAAAAGCGTGAGACAAGAAACATTTCGACGATGATCAAGTGACGTAAATGATCTTATGATGGTAATATCACCAATCAATCTAAATGCTCTACGTTCAATACTATCCAAGAGGCTTAAGTAAGTTGCAGGAGCATCACCCCAGCGATGGGAGTTATACTCAAGCTTTGGACGTATAAGTCTTGTAAATAGCAGCCACATCAGAGGGGGAGAAAAACTTCTTGCATCGCCTTAGAAAACCCAAACATCTTGCGGCATTTTTGGCGACATCGCGTATGTGATCGTTCCACAGAAGGTTGTTGGTGATGCACATACCAAGAATATCGAGATGTTCAGTTTCCCCGATGCAAGTGCCATTTATGGATAATGGCAGTGGGGGTATATTGCGCTTTAACGATACAAGACAGCATTGCGTTTTCGAAGCATTAAATTCCACGCGGTTTCTTATTCCCCATTGTACAATGCTGTTTAGGTCGGAATTTAATGAGCTTATCATATTTTGTCGCTGCAGTTCCACATCCGAAGAAGAGGGGTGTGAATCTGAAAACGAATATGAAAAGCTAAGAGTACTATCGTCAGCGAAACAATGTATTGGATTAGATGTTGCAGACAGGAGATCATTAATAAAAATGAGAAAGAGTGTTGGAGATAGAACAGAGCCCTGGGGCACACCAGCATTTATTTTGTGGTTTTCAGACTTAAATCCATCCAATACAACTTATATTGAACGATTCGAAAGGTAATTACTAATCCAATGAAGGAGGGATTCATGCAAACCGAAAGCACGCATTTTCGATAAGAGAGCCTGATGCCAAACCCTATCAAATGCTTTTGAAATATCTAGTGCAATAATCTTACTTTCTCCAAAACTATGTAAAGATTTGTTGCACTGTTCGGTGAGATGAACCATGAGATCACCAGTGGACCTATTGCTACGAAAGCCATACTGTCGGTCATTAAGAATCTTCCGTTCTTCAAGATATATCTTGAGCTGATAATTAATCAGCGTTTCCATGACCTTGGAAAGAAGGGACGTAAGTGCAATCGGTCGATAATTAGACGGTGATGAATATTCGCCTTTTTTGGGAATAGACTGGGCAAATGCGGTTTTCCATCCGCTCGGAACGAGACCTGAGGAGTAGGACAGATGAAAAAGCTTACGCAGTGGTTTTGCCAGCGATGAAGAACACCTCTTCAGAACAATAGCGGGGATACCATCCGGACCAGCAGATTTGTGTATGTTAAGATCTTTTAGGACTCTCGCTACAGTACGAGTGCGAAAAAAGATTTGCCCCATATTATCATTAACTCGCTTAAGTACAGGCGGAGTCATAACACTCACTGGCAGAGTTGAATTGGTGGCGAACTGCCTAGCAAAGAGATTTGCTTTCTCTGTCATTCACAACGAGCGTAGGAACCGAGGAAGAGGAAGAATTCCTCATATTTTTTTCAAATGACCAAAAATTTTTACTGCCTTTGGGACATTGCAGTATTTTTTGCCGTAATTTTTGGTCATGTAAAAATTTGGTCCGTCGAATATGGGCGTTGCAGGCCTTCCTGGCTTGCTTGAACTTATTCCGGTTTTCCTCAGTAGGATTGGCTTTAAAACAACGGAAACTTACCTTTTTAACCCTAATAACCTCTTTACAGCTCGCATCGAACCATGCGTTTTCCTTAGGTCTGATGCTTTTAACCCTATTCGGGATAAAAATTCTCATTTCCAGGAGAATTAAACTTGTAATCATATCAGCGCTGGCGTCAACGTCACTATCGAGGAAGCATAGTGACCAGTTAAAGATCCTGAAGTAATTATTGAGACCGTCCCAGTTGGCTTTCTCGTATTGCCAAACGGTTCTCTTAGGAGCTCTTTCTTTAACTATAGTGTTTTTACACGAGAAATTTGCTGATATGACACAATGGTCAGATGTGCCTAGAGGAGATAGAACACTAATAGTGTACTTACCAGGGTCAGAAGTAAGAAACAAGTCAAGAGTGTTTTCTGCTCGACCTACCACGTCCGATATTCGAGTGGGCTCGTTGACCAGCTGAGTTAGGTGGTTCAACTCAGCGAAGATCTCAGCACACACTCCTTCTGGTGTTGACTGGCCCGAATGTTGAAGCCATGAAGAATTGTGTACATTGAAATCGGCCGTAACAACGATTTCAGTGCGAAGATAGGACGAAACAATTCACAGGTTACACATTTAATATCAGTAGATGTTGGAGAAGTATTTATTATTAAGAAAACTTCAATAAATTTCAGTGATATGTTAGAAGCAGTCCTAAACTTAAATTAGAATTAAATGACGTCATATAAATTGAAGTCTAAGTAAGGAATAGTTACTCACGTAAAGTCTTCAATTCTCAATAATGTTAAGGGGTTTCCAAAAGGGAAGTATTGATTTTTTAGCTCGTGGTGGCCATATTATTTCTTTTACTTCTTGTCAAAATATTTTTTTTTAATTAGCCACTAAAAAACAAATCATGCTGACAAGTTACAGCGCCGAGAAAATGATAAAACTTTATTGTCTGACTTCCTGACTGTTTGAGCTTTGGTAGCCGATTTCAAATCTAATGGCTCAGCAAAGAATTAGTTAGCACCTGTATGAAAAAATTCAAGAAAGTATACAGCAGAATCGGCAAGGCAGTCGATTCCGCTCTGATCATAAGACTGCAACATGATTTGTCGTGATTTGAACCTGCACTCATACAAAATGCAACTGACACAGGATCTGAAAAAAAAAATTACTATATACGCAGCGTGTCATCGTGTGTTCGCTTGTTGGATGTTGGAGCAGTTGGAAGTTGATTCTAATTTTGTTCAAAAAGTCATCTTAAGTAGTGAAGCCCATTTTTGCAAGAATGAAAACGTGCATTAGGAAAATTGACGGATTTAAGGCGATACCAATCCTTTTGAGACTTATAACTTGGAAATGCATCCAAATAAAGTTGTTACTTGTTGTGAATTTCAAACTGGAGGGGTCATCGGTCCGTATTAATACGATAATGATGATGGCCAGGCCTACATTGACAACAACGAAAGTTATAATTCGATGATCACCAACTTCTTGAGGTCTGAATAGAATATTATGGACAACAGGATGGTGCTACGTGCCACACCACTAAAGACATAATCAATATTCTGAGCCAGGAGTTTCTAAAATTTTTACAAAGTAGGAATAACAACATTTTGGGTATGACACAAACGTTTGAAGTCAATATATTTCGTTGTTCTCAAAAAATTTAATAAACGCCTATAAAATGCTTTACAAATTTTAATTGTTTTAGTAGCAATAATATTTTGAAATGGTTATACAAAGTTTGATTTCTATTTTTGTTTTTTTTTCTTTTCTGGTATATTTAAGTTAAAAAACAATTTTTACTAATTTGTATAGCACTTTTAAAATGTCTTAACGAATGAAGTGATTTTAAAATAAATACCTCTATTTATTCTCAAGATATTTGAGTCAAAAATAATAATTTTATTAATTGTATGCAATATTTTTTTTAAATTTGTATTATTATTAAAAAATTGGTACTATTCTTAAAAAAATTAACAAATATTAAAAATGAGTTTCTTTGTTAGATAAAATTAGTTTAGAGCCTATATCTTTTATTTGTTGCTAAGATATTCTATTACCAGATGCCAAAAAGTTATTACGACACAATGTATAATTAACGTTTAATTGGAGTCGGTAGCTATATGGGTTCGAGAGATTTTTGAGGTCAACCAAATTTTTCAATTTTTAACTTCCCATAGGAAGTTAATGTAATGGACCCGATTTGTCGAACTGAGAAGTTTGACAGTTCCCGACGATTTAAGGTCCCTAGAGTCGAAATAAAATAATTTTAGAAAGATGGCTTTGCGTACGTACGTTTAACATTCGGTAAAATTTTGAGAAAAACCAAATTGACAGTATAAAAAAAAAAATAAAAACCTAAAAAAAACTTACTTAAACGTGGTAAAAATTTACTTTCGACTCAAATAGCTTATCCAAAATTAAAAATATTGGATTGAAACTTCTTTTTTTCACAGAAAATTTTGTTTTCGATATTCATTAATTTTTTTTTATAAAAATTTTTTATAAAAAAAACAGTCGGTGTTTTTTTATAAAAAATAAAGTCTACAAGAAGTATCACTCAGATTTGGTAAAAACTGATGTTCGGTTCTCTATAATTCTCAAATTAATTTCGTTCATCCAATTTGTATTTGTTTATTTAAGAATTAAACAATTTTAAGAAATGCTACTTAAATTAGTAAAAATTTAATTTTTGAAAATATTGTTGGTAATTTTGAAAATAATTCCACTGACAACTTTCTCAACACAACCCGAAAACCC
>NC_079147.1:197568067-197625067 GCF_945859685.1 Eupeodes corollae | reverse complement strand
CAGCTCAAGTATGGGGAGCGAAAAATTATAAACATGTGGACAAATTTTTACGCTTTTAGGTTCAAAGAGTCTTCCGACTGTTGGAAACGGGACTGCAGCCACTCTTTGTACAAAAACCTCGAATTTAGATTGATTATGTGCTCAAAAAAATGAATATGGATAATTACCTGTTACCGAAGATAGTGGCACTTCAAACTATTTGAGAGAGGTCAGGATGGTATTCAGAATGGATGAAACTTGCTATAGGGAACGTGAAATGGACCTTAGCATAGATGACTTTGATTTCAATCACTGGAAGGAGTCACTGGTGGAAGATGTGATATTGGAAAAATGCCTTCATAAAGTAATTGCTTCTCCACACAGAGCATTTTAAAGTAAACTAAATCACAATTTGGAGGCGAAGAACTATTTTCGAAATGAATACAGCTTAGAGAAGTTTTCGATGATGGTAAGGCTGCGAGGTGAACTTGTACCTCTTTACTTCATTCCACATAGAAAGCATTTACTAATAATAGAAAAATCCAAGTAATTTTTCGTTTTATTATCAAAATGTAGGAGGTATTAGAACTAAGCTATAATCATTCTATCTTACTTTTGATTCTTGTTCATACGATAATATATTATTAACAGAAACTTGATTAACAGAAAATCAAGTAACATCCGAATTATTTAACTCAGATTATACTGTTTTTATAAAAGATAGATCATACTTAATTACTGAGAAGGACAGAGGGGGTGGTGTTCTTATCGACATTCGTTCGCCTTGTCATGTAAAGAGGTACAGCTTAATTCAAATATAATATCTTCAACTACGAGTAATTATGATATTGATCAATTGATTGTTACTTTAAATTTATATGGAAATATTGAATTATTTATTATTATTAATTATATTCCTCCAAGAAGTTCTTGTGATTGTTAAAATATATTTCTACACAATTGTATATCTATTTTTGAAAACTTAAATCAGATGTTAATTTGTTAGTTTCATTCGAAGTTACTTCTGAAATTGAGATTAATTTAATAGACTTTTTTAGTCAGTTTGACTTGATACAAATAAATTATATTTCTAATAGCGTAGGTTGGATACTAGACCTTCTTTTAATGAATAAAGAATTTAATATTTATATTAAAATGTGATACTCCAATTGTGAATAATTCTGGCCATCATATTGCACTTGAAGGTAACATATGTTTTTATACTTTTATGAAAAAAGTTTTAAATAATAATACTTTTAAACCTAATTATAATAAGGCTAACTTTGATGCAATGAATGAGCATTTTGTATCTATTCCTTGGGAATCGCTTTTATCTAAAAGTGAATTAAATAACGCCAATGATACTCTAGTATCTATTGCCAATGAATCTGTACGTAGATTTGTTCCAAATAAAAAAACCAAATCTAGAAATAATCGTGCATGGTTTAAAAAGAGACTTATAAATCTTAAAAATAGAAAAATTTTATTTTTTAAGTTACTTAAAACTTATCGCCATGATCAAAATTTGAGATCTAAACATATGTCTATTTGAAATTATATCGGGCTTATTTGTTCTTTATTGAGTCAAATATTAAATATAAAAGTGAAAGTTTTTGGAAGTACATAAACGCTAAGAGCAATCGCTATCCAAGCTGTATGAAGTATCTGAATAAATCAACGAGTGATGTCGAAGAAATTTGTAACTTATTTGCTGTTTATTTTCAGCCTGTTTACTCCACAAATACTCCAAAAAATGTTTGTATACCAAGAGTTTCTTCTATCGTTAACATAGGGTCTATGGTTCTGACGGTTTCTGAAGTAGAATCAGCCTCCTACGTTTAGATACAAACACAATCCCGCAAATTTGATTGCTTATATGTGCCTCATCTTTAGCTATTCCATTGACAGCCATTTTCAACCTATCGCTCTCGAAAGGTGAATTTTTAAAATGTTGGAAACTGTCTTATATTATACCAATTTTTAAATCTAGAAATCAAGAAATTACAAACTAAAGACCAATCAGCAAAATAAATGCTCTTCCTAATTTATTTGAGAAATTAGTCTGTGACAAGCTCACTTTTCAATTTAAAGATTTTCTATTCGATTTCCAACACGGCTGGAAGATCTACAACCACTTATCTTACATTCATGACTAACTATATAATTCATAATTTTGAATCTTATAGTCAAACTGATATAATTTTTACTGAATTTGCTTAAGCATTTGACCGCGTTAATAATCATATTCTATTGCACAAACTTTTGAAACTAGGATCTCATTCTAAGTTTCTGGATTGGTTGAAATCCTATTTAACATCGAAAGTTCAAGTCGTTAGGATTGACGATTATCACTGTAATCAAATATTGGTTCCATCTGGAGTGCCTCAGGGTAGCAACTAAGGCCCTTTAATGTTCCTGCTTTTTGTAAACGATATTCCCAACATTTTTTAAAATTCTCAGTGTCTTCTTTTTGCGGACGACCTTAAACTATATCGTTGTATTAAATGTTGTGATGATTGTGTTTTATTAAATTATGGCTTAAATAAATTGGCAGATTGGTGTAATATAAACTCCTTGTATCTTAATATTTCAAAATGCCAAGTTATGTCTTGCTTTCGTACGATTTCCCCAATTTCTTACGAGTATCAAATTGATAGTTCTATATTGGGTCGTGTAGCACAAAAGAAAGATTTAGGTGTTATCCTTGATACTAAGCATTCTTTTTGATTTTTGTAAAAAATGTGAAATATTGAAGTCGAATAATAAAAATCTATCTATCTATCTTTATATCTATCATATAATTGTGACTGTCAAAAAAAATAGAAACATAATTTAAGATATATAAGGTATCCTATCTTTAAAGTTACATACATCAAACTGCATACGCTGATTAAAATCGGCCGAGTAGTTTAGGACTCCATCGCGTCCAAACATCGCGATACGTAATTTATATATGTATATTAAATAAGAATAAATACAAATTACATAATTATAAGCCCAGAAAAACCAACTATAAAACAAATCGTGACACTTACGTCATTCTATTTAAAATTTTGTATATTTGTATCTGCATTTGCGGCTTCGATTCAACAAACGACCCACTCACCCAATAGATAAAAATAGGGAATACATTTTCAAGAGTTTACTTCAAAAAAGAGTTAAATGGTTTCGAGCATTTTAATTTAAAAGAAAATAAATTGAAAAACTCAATTCGTACTATTTTTAAATATTCCTTATTATTAGTTCAATTTTCAACCAACGCAAATGTACATATAATATTTCATTACAACTAAAAAAACACCATATTTAAATTGCTCCATTTTCTATGATTGAGGTAAATTGTATTTTATTTCACGAAATTATTGTAAATGATTATAATATTTTTTATTTTTTGCTACGGCAGCAGCCAAAAAAAATACTCGTTTATTATTCCAATAGTAATATTAAAATCGACAAGAAAAAAATAAAAAATAAAACCGAATACAACAATTATATTGTGAAATTAAATTACATTCCTTTGAACCACAAACGAGTGTGGGCGGCGTGGCGGGCGGCTTTTTTGTATTTCTACACTCACCCCTTTCAATTTAATGGTTTATTAATTTTTAAAATGCGTTTTTTTATCATGTCAATCATTTACATCGCACGGTCTGATAGCAACAGATAATATCACTTAATGAGATTGTAATCTGATTGTAAATGCATATGCAATGCATATATCGCCTGGAACTGATCCTGGTTTTGGTTTTGGTCCTGATGGTGGTGGTATATTTATAATAGTGAAGGGATAAAGGCAAAATTTTGGGTTCTGCATTTGGTTTGAAAAAGGACATGAACACTAGACAGGACGTACTATATTCAAATTAAATCAGGTGTTGATGGTTAATGTTTATATTATCAATATTGTATCTACACGTGTGCTTATCTACCTACTTCTTTTATTGTTTTACTGTTTTTTTGTAAATAAAAAAAATTAATATTTATTAAAAATAAAAAATAAAAAATGTATAAATTAAATTGTAGTCAATATTTTTAATTTAATCATTTGTGGTTGATATTAAATAATAATTTATTTGAAAATTATTCTTTTTTACATCTAGAGTAGCAATGCATGAAATCATTTTAATTGTGGTAAAGCTTAAGTGTTGAGTTTTCAATAAAATTTAATTTAATTATATAATTTATTTTTAACTATTTGATGGAGCACATCAGAGGTGGTTTTACTTATGATAATATTGAATTACAAACAAAATATTAAATGACAATATTAAATAATTGCGTAATATTACAAAGAAAAAACCACAAACATTTCAATTTAAGTGAAAAATTGAAAGTTCTTGACTGGGACCATCACATCTCGTAGATTTACAACAATACACTTTTAGTTCAGAAGTTCAAACAAGCTAGAAAGACCTGTAACGGACATATTCGACGTATTAAATTTTTGCACAACATTATGCCATTGTCAGTTCTTAAGCTCGATTGATGAAGTCAATTTGCTTTGAGCAAATTTTGCTCTTATTTCAATGCTACCAATGACTGTCATGACCCCAGTACTAGAAAGCATAAACGATTCTATGGGACGAATTTTCTATCGCACTTTTTTAGTTGCTAGAGTACTTAAAAATATTGACATTCGCTAATCTGTTGGCCCGGATAATATCCCCGGTATTGTTCTGAAGAGATGTTCTTCGAAACTGGCAAAACCACTGCGTAAGCTTTTCCATCTTCCCTATTGTACAGTTCCCTTTCCGAGTGGATGGAAAACAGCATTTGTCCAGCCTGTCCCTAAAAAAATCCGAATCCGAACTATCGTCCAATTGCACTTACGTCACTTCCTTTCAAGATCATGTAAACGCTGATTAATTATTGACGGGTATTATGACCTTTGTAGCAATAACAAATCCTTACAGCGTTTTAGAGAAAGTAAGAATATTGCACTTGATATTTCAAAGGCATTTTATAGAGTTTGACATCAAGCTCTCTTATCGAAAATGTATGCATTTGGGTTTAATGAAACTCTTCTTTATTGGGTTAGAAATTAAATTTCGGACCGTTCAATTCAAGTGTTATTGGAAAGGTTCAAATTTTTTACCCACAAAATAAAAGCTGGTGTGCCCCAGGGCTCCGTTTTATCTCCTACGCTCTTTCTTATTTGTAGATTACATTACATTACGTACTACTCAGCTCATAAATGTACAGAGTAGAGAATACAGCACCTTGAGCGACAAGACTATGTAAGGTGATGACAACACAACACATTAATACAACGACAGAAGGACAAAAGAGAAAGAACAGCAGATAGAAAGATAGGTTTCGAGACGGTCTTCCATCGGCCTACTAACCACGCTCACTGATGCTTGATTTCGGTGATCGATGGGAACCGATGATTTATCAGTGACTCGTTGCATACTTATGTTTACTTCTCATAGGATGTTATTGTAATGGGTCCGATTTGTCAAATTGAAAATTTTGATATTTCTCGACGTTTCAAGGCCCCTAGAGTCGAAATAAAAGATTTTTAGGAAGATGTCTGTGCGTGCGTGTGTACGTACGTCCGTACGTTCGCTACGTTTTTTCGTCTGCCATAGCTCAAGAACCAGAAGAGATAATGATTTCAAATAAATTTTGTTACACAGATAATAAGGCAGAAAGATGCAGAAAGGGCTCTCAAGAAAATTGCGTGGGTGGTTTTTTTTTACCATAGCAGTTTGAAAAAAGGTGACAATTTTGGTTAACCCTAAATATCTTACGAACCATAAACGCTAGAGACTTGAATTATATTTTGTAAAAATCAAAAAAACTGGAAAAAAATTTGTCACCTCCAAAATTTTACGACTAAAATATGATTTCATCTCCAAAACAATTTTCTTCAACGAAAAATAATGTTTTTGACATCTGATAAAATTTTGAGTAAAATCGAATTGACAGTTTTTTTTTTATAAAAATAAAAATCTAAAAAAACATTACTCAAAGTTGGTAAAAATTGAATATCGATTCAAATATGTTTTCAAAAACTTGAAATGTAGGCTTCAAACTTATTTTATCTTATAATAAATTTTGTTTTCAACATTCTGAAAAATGTTGAGAAAAATCGAATAGACAGTTTTTTAACAAAAATAAAAACCTACGAAAAAATCCAAAAATTGTAGATATTGGCTTTAAACTACTTTTATACTTCAAAAAATATTTTTGTCAACATTCAGTAAAATTTTGAAAAAAAAATCGAATTGACAGTTTTTATACAAAAAATAAAACTCTAAAAAAAAAACAATACTAAAAGTTGGTAAAAATTTACTTTCGACTTAAATAGCTTTTCAAAAATTAAAAATATTGGAATCAAACTTATTTTATTTCACAGAAAATATTGTTTTCGATATTCAGTAATTTTTATATAAAAATCTTACAGTCCGTTTTTTCATAAAAAATAAAATCTACAAAAAATAGTACGCAAATTTGGTAAAAATTGATACGAGTACATATAGACAAACTTTTAAGCAAGACAAATCGACAGACGGGATGGGAAGTTATCAGTGTTGGTCGCATCCCAGCCTCTTCTTATAAATGATATTTTGTCTGAAACTTCCAACCCAATTTTTTTTCGCTGTTGACAGTACCCTCAGCTTCTCATATTCCTTTATAAATTCCCATGCCTGTTCTACGGATGTTGATTACCAACAAACGGCAGCATATTATACTCGTAAGCCCATAAAATTCTGAATAAAAAGCAGTGTAATAAATTGAAAACTCTGTCTTAAAAGCCTAACTCTTTAACCAATGCCACTATCTTAGGCTCTTACTTGCATTGTGGAGACTGAACAGCTTTAAGTTACAGGTACGAGCATCATAAACCACTTGTTGTTGTGGAGTGATCACTTCGTCATCGCCAAAAATGCTGCTAAGGGTTTAGGTTTTCTCAGACGATGCAAAAAGTTTTTTACCCCTTCTGATCGGTCTTTAATTTACAAAGCTTTTATTCGTTCAAAACTCGAGTATAATTTTCATATTTGGGATAGTGCCACAATAACGCACTTGAGTCTTCTGAATAGAATTGAAAAGAGAGCTTTTAAACTGATAGGAGATCGTTTTCTTATCGAGACATTTGATATTTTTGAATACAGCCGCATGGTCTCATGCTCATGTCTATCACTGTTTTATCGTTATTTTTATAAACAATTCTCTAGTGAAATATTCAGTTGCATTTCTCCACTTAAAAAATTCAACCATAATACATGTACTGCTAGAAATGCCCATCAGTTGAGCCAAAATTCGGATGTACTGTTTAGTACAGAGAACCATTTTTTAACCGCACTACATGAATGTGGAGTGCTTTAACAGACTCAGTATTTCCGCCTCATAACAAAGTGGAGACATTTAAACTAATGTACATCGGTTTCTCCTTTCTAATCCTTTTATACTTTTCTAATTGCTTGAACTGTGTTTAATCATTATAAGGGTATTTATAACCCCTTTAGTGCGCGCACAATATAAAATAAAAGAAACCTACTTAAATTTTAAACCTTTTATGTATTATTACTTATAACGAAATTAAAAAGAAAAAATTATAAAACAAGTTTATTATTATTGATAAAAAATAAAAATAAATTGGGCGGCGCGACAGTCCGTTGAGAACTAAGGCCTAGTGACTTACAACTCTCAACCATTCCTGTGTGCGAGTAATGTTGTCAGGAATGGAGGGGACCTACAGTTTATATGCCGACTCCGAACGGCTAATTTTGAGAAAGCACTTTTTCATGACAATAGTTACTCTTGGAGAATTTGTCAATTCCTCGCAAGAGGCAGTACCCGTGAAAAGACTTTAGATGGCATAGGCAGGGATCGAACCCAAGACCTCTAGCATGACAGTCCAACGCACTAACCATCATGCTACGGGTACGGGTATTATTATTGATATGTTCGAAAAAAAATGTCCTGCCAAAACAAACTCAACCAAATTTATACGATATACGATAGGTACTTAATATAATAGAGAAAGAGGATATAATACTCAAACCTAATAGCCTTTTGAATATAAAAGAATTTTAAAGCACATATATAAACAGACTGTGGTGGGGGTGGTGACGAAAAAGAAGGTAGGGTGTTTCTATATCTACCTACATATGTATATATAGACAAACCGAAACGATGAAGCCCATTTGATTGCATCAAATTTCAAATAAAATACGCTCCAGTGAACTTGAAAATGGCTCAACAGCATGTTTAGATTTTCAAAATAATATGTTAAACTCTCCTATCGCACAATTCTCAAAAACTCTTGAGATATACTCTACTCGTACCTAGTATACCTACAAGGGGCATCCACATCATGACTAAACGAGTGCTCTATAGGAGCAAAAATATAGGACACAGAAGCATCACATCAGAGGGCATATAACATCAGCTTTAGCATCAGCATCAGCATTAACATCAGCATCAACATCCAAATCCATATAGTATCTAGTATTAGAATCAGGATCAGGATCAGGATCCCATAACAAACTCAAGTACGTCATTAAATTTAAATGTGCGGAACTTATAGTTTGCTGATAGGCAGATATTTAAACTAAAATTTTCAATCCCTTAAGCCTTATGTTATAATAAATATAATATATAAGGTAAGGACGAAGACGAGGACGAGGACCTGATGTCTATATTTCTATGTGTTTATATTTTTGCCTAAAGTGTACAATGTATACTCATATACAATAAATTGTCATTTGAGGGGATTTTAAGGACAAGAAGAAGGAACACACAGATGTTATAAAGATGTTTTTGCATCGAACCCTGGTGCTAGACCAATAAATCTTGTGATATCTTAGAACGTACATATTGGCAGCTTTTTTTCTTCCACTTTATTGATTCGGTGTTAATGGAAAAAAAAAAGAAGTTAAGCTGGAATTAAACAAGGTATGGGTTTTGTGGAGATAAGTTTATACTTTAGAGAAAGCAAGTGTAAGATGTAATCAGATGTTTAAAAGCTGACTTTTTACGTTTATCACCAGGTGTCACTTTTGCCAACTTTTAGTTGCATATTTATAACGAAAAAGAATGTAATGGCTTAATCAAACCACTCGTTGCCACCGATGGTGTTTAATGTCAATTTGAGTAGCATTTCAAATCTTTCAAATATTTTTAAAGGTCACATTTAAATGGCTACTTGACCACAAATTTCGAAATTTTTGTAGAAATCTCTAGTCTGTGAATTTAACATAAGACGCCATTTTTTAGTTTTCTTAAACGTCGTCGGTGCGAAATAAGACCAATTTTCGAAAATTAGCCTTACTGCACTTTGCAATAGTGAAACAATGCCAATTTTTAGAAGAAGAAAAGTGAACTAAGGCCAAGTAATGTTAAGAAATAATCCCAACTTGTTTTTACGGTAAGTAAAACAGTGAGGTATGTCCCCTTTAAACGCTGCTTGGACACCCTATAGGAATTGGTGTAGGTGAGAGACTTTGCCGCCTGGTAATCCTAAAGTATATAAGACAAAGTCAATACACTTAAAATATCAAAGGACATCTGGTGATGCCAATTGAAGTCTTGAAATGTCAAAGGGGTCTGGAGATTATGAGGAAGATCTTGAGATTGTAGGGCGGTTGTGAAGATTCTAAGACCCAATTTGAAATTTAAAGGAAAGTCTGGTATCCCTTGATACCTTTATCAAAAACTAATAAAACGCTGGAGGCGTGTATTCTGAACGACTAGAATTAAGCCCCTTAGTACTTGTGCCTATGAAGGAGGTCTTGTACTTTCTTAAAGAAACATGATATCAACATCTGATATTTAGATTTTCTCAGATGGTAAGGCCGGCATTAAATCGAAAAAATCTGCGCTACGCTCAAAGTGTGTAGTAGATTGCATATTTGCTTTATAATTGATGTGATAACCGGATACTTTCAAGTAGGAAAACATGTTACAACGCTTTCCGTATTTTTAAATGACTTTTCTGTATGGACGAGAAAGAGGAGGAAACAGTTCTCGTGTAACTGCCCAGCTCTATTGCAATAACGTGATACCTAAAGGAGGTCATTAGATTGCAAGGGAGATCCTGAAATATTAACAGATGTCTTGAAACATCAAAGGAAGTCTGAGTATTCGAGAGGAAATCTTGAAACATCAAAGGAGGTCTGAAGGTTTCAGGGGAGTTCTGGTGCTATCAAGGAAAGTCTGTTGATTTCATTAGAGGCCTTGAAATATCAAGGGAGGTCTAGAAAAATCAAGGGCGGTATGGAAATATCAAGGGAGGTTTGGAAATATCATGGGAGGTGTGGAGATTTCAAAGGAGGCCTGGAGATTTCAAGGGAGGTCTGGAAATATCAAAGGAGGTCTAGAAAAATCAAGGGAGGTCTGCAAATATCAAGGGAGGTCTGAAAATATCAAGGGGGGTCTGGAAATATCAAGGGAGGTCTGGCGATTTCAAGAGAGGTCTGGAAATATCAAGAGAGGTCTGGAGATTTCGAGGGAGGTCTGGAAACATCAAGGGAGGTCTGGAAATATCAAGGGAGGTCTGACGATTTCAAGGAAGGTCAGGAAATATTAAGGGATATGCCAAAGGAAAAAAAAGCTTATGATGCATTGCAGGTGTGTACTCTAAACGACTAGAATTATTGCTCTCTTCGCGGTAAGAGAAGGGTTGTCCTGATTCAAAGTCAAACGTGATATTAGCCTCTGAACAGATCTAGTAAGACTTATAATTTGTCTTTAACGATCTAAAAACTCTTAAATACATAAACATTATTAGTAAGGTCAGAGAAAAAACCTCAAGTGGTATTAAAGTGGGCTAACAAGGCTTGGAATAGTTTGGGTTTTCCTTGCTTTACAATCAATATTGGGCTATGGGCATAAAAGAACCAACTTTACCAGGAGTAATAATTGATTTGAAGAAAACTTGCAACAGTTTCCTAATATCCTGCATAAAAAATAGCCTTCTGTTGGTGTTGCATTTTCGAGTGCATTTTTAAGCATACAATATTGCAATATTGACTCGAAATTTCTGGGTCTGGTGATCCCAAGAAATAGCTCAACATTCCAAAGGTAGTATTGAAATATAAAAAGAAGCCTTGAAATAAAGAGGTTGGTCTGTGGATTTTGGTGGATGTCTTGAAATATTAATTCAAGTCTATAGATTTAAGCGGAGGTCTTGAAATTTAAAGTAAATCGGGGGATTATAAGGGGAGCCTCAAGAAAGCTTTAGAGATTTCAAAAAAGTTCTGGAAGTTGAAATCAAGAAAGTCCTAAAAGACGATTTTAAACATAAGTTTTAATAATTTTATTGGTTCAAGGATAATAGAAGTTCCCAAATTGTAAAAAAAGAGCTGTCATAAGAAAGGGAATTTTCCGCAAATCAAATTTATAACTGGACACTGCAGTATGAATGAGGGTTAGTGCTTAGGACTGCCTTCTAAAGTTTTTTTTTATGGTTAGTGCCTTTTGCGAGGAATTGACAAATCTCCAAGAATAATTATTTTAATGAAAAGATGTTTTTCAAATTGGCTATTTGGATTTTCCGGACATTGCCTAATAGAATAGTACGCCACTTGGCTAGGCGTATTCTCAAAAAACGTTTAGAAAAGCTGTATAGACGAGAATTGTTAATATTCAATTTAGAGAAGTCGAAAGTGATGATCTTCAAAAAACATGGAGGGAGAAATTGCGCAAACGAAAAGTGGAAATTCAATGGAGAATTGATTGAAGTGGTTAAAGAGTTTAAGTACCTAGGAGTTACCTTCACAAAGAACTTAAGTATGTAGAAACACTTTAGTGAAAAACTTAATAAAGCAAAAATGGATAAACCTCACATGGAAAAGATGTTTCACGAACGAATATGTGGCTCATAGTAGCAAATACAAAATTTTTGAAACGGTAGCAGAATCCATTATGCTTTACGCTGCTCACACTTGGGGAAGTAAATATTATGAGATGGTTGAAAAGCTTTTGCGCTTCTACATTAAACGAGCATTCTATTTGCCAGCCAACACACCGAACTATGTAATAATGCTAAAAACGGGAATTTCTCCACTCTTTAAGGCTATCAATTCAAGGAGTGGAAGGTATCGCGAATGGCTTCAATTGGTAGAAAATTGTGGAATTAATTTGGTTTTTAATGTCGAGGACCATTCCAAATTAAAAAATGACATGAACAAATTATTTCAAGGTAGATGAAGTATCTAGAAATAAGTACATGGATGAAGCTTCAAATTCATTACATCGCACGGTCTACTGCCAGCTTAACCACAATTTGCAGCCGTTAAACTACTTCCGTGATGAGCTTAGTGTCTATGATGGTCAGACTAAAAGCTGAAATTCTGAACCTGAACTATATACCTCACAGAGCAGATCTTTCAGTCATCTGTAATATATGCAACAGGATGAAGAGGGAAGACGTTATGCATTTCTTGGGAAAGTGTCCTACTCTAAGAGAAACGAGAAGATGTATCTTTGGAAAATATTTTCTAACCATTGAGGAAGTCATATTCGAATTAAATATAATGAATGTTTCTAAACTTTATAAGTTCTGTACAATTGCTTTAAGATATCGAAATAGAATCTTACAAGGACTTTTTTGATGAAACACTTTTTTATTCTTGTTATTATTAAAAATCGCTAATTATAAAATTTAAAGTCAAATTTAAAAAATAAATAATATTGTAAAAGTATATAAATAGTCAATTCGGCAGACGGCAGATCGCCATGTCTAGTGATTTTGTTTTATATTAAAATGTTATATTAATTTTATTAATTATGATTAAAATCAATTCTTATTCTAAATAAAAATTCTATACACGGGAAAGAGAAACAAACAGTTCTTCACTTCCTCTGTACTTGCGGTGTTCTAGCTTAAAAACGTTAAGAGAATTTTTCCATAACGATCTGAAGTTTTATTGAACTCAGAAAAAGGCGTCAAGACTAATGTGGTATCGCAAGAGGCAACATCTGCCCTAAGTGTATCCTACTCTATTATGGACAGTCACTTCAACTTTACTTAACCTATTCGACGACTAAATTAAAAAGTAATAGAATTTATTCACAAAAACATTAGTCACAAAGACATTTGAAAGCCTTCCGACAGAAATCTCTCAAAGAATCTTGGGTTTAGATTCTAGGACTTTGAAACGTCGAGCAATGTCAGAATTTTCAAATCCAGAAATGAGAATGTGTACAGAAATAAATCCCCCCTAGAGCCGATAAAAGTAATTGCTATTTATTTCATTATGAATTTTTTATACAACATTATGAGCAGGTGCTTTTACATTTTAGGGATTTTTCAAATCGAAAATGTGTACTTTTGAAACAGTATTTAAAATAGCATTTTTGAAAATGTAAGAAAAGAAATTACTTCAATTCGTTCTTAAAACCTTCTAAAATATTCTTGCTTTTGTTCTTCAAGGGCATTTGATAGGGTTTGGCATCAGGCCCTCTTATCGAAAATGCGTGCTTTCGGTTTTCATAAATCCCTGCTTCATTGGATTAGTAATTACCTTTCGGATCGTTCAATACAAGTAGTATTGGATGGATTCAAGTCTGAAAACCACAAAATAAATGCTGGTGTGCCCCAGGGCTCTGTTCTATCTCCAACACTCTTTCTCATTTTTATTAATGATCTCCTGTCTGCAACATCTAATCCAATACATTGCTTCGCTGACAATAGTACTCTTAGCTTTTCATATTCGTTTTCAGACTCACATCCCTCTTCTTCGGATGTGGAACTGCAACGACAAAATATGATTAGCTCATTAAATTCCGATCTAAACAGCATTGTTCAATGGGAATTAAAAAACCGCGTGGAATTTAATGCTTCGAAAAGCCAATGCTGTCTTGCATCGTTAAAGCGAGATATACCCCCATTGCCATTATCCATAAATGGCACTTGCATCAATGAGACTGAATACCTCGATATTCTCGGTATGTGTGCCACCAACCACCTCTTGTGGAATGATCACATACGCGATGTCGCCAAAAATGCCGCCAGGTGTTTGGGTTCCTTAGGCGATGCAAGAAATATTTCACCCCTTCTGATCTGGCTATTATCTACAAGACTTACATACGGCCAAAGCTTGAGTACAGCTCCCATCTTTGGGCTGGTGCTCCTGCAACTTACTTAAGTCTCTAGGATAGTTTTGAATGTAGAGCATTTAAATTGATAGATGATAATATCATCATAAGTTCATTTACTTCGCTTGAACATCGTCGTAAGGTCTCTTGTCTGACCCTTTTTTACCGTTATTTTAACGGCTTTTGCTCTAGTGAAATAGCCAGTTGCATTCCTCCCCTAAAACAGTTCAACCGTAATACTCGCGCTTCTAGGAATGCTCATCAGTATACCCTCGAGCCAAACTTCGTTCGTACTGTCAAATACAGAGATTCGTTCTTTAGCCGTACTACGCGAATGTGGAATGCCTTACCACACTCTATCTTTCCTAGTCATTGCAATGTTCAGAAATTCAAAACCAATGTGCACCGACATCTCCTTTAAAACCCTCTCTCCTCTTCCTAGTGCTCACACTGTGCCTCTGCATAATAAGGGTAGTAATATCCCCTTGAGTGTGTGTTTATTATAAAAAAAAAAATTTTTTGTTAGCTCAGTTCTGAATGCGCAATGAAATTATTCATACAAGGTTTAATTTTAAAAATTTCAATGTCAGATTTTAATACTTTTCCAGATACGAGTACTAACGTTCTTGAATAATCATAAACTTTAAATTTTTTGTCTTTCAATCCCATCAAAATATAAAAGGGATCGATTTTGAAGTGATGTATAATTATTAGTTTTTACCTAAGTTATAAAAAAAGCTACCTAATAATTTGAACAAGTTGTTTTTAAGACGAATCCGAAATTAAATAGATTAAAAGTCAAAGAACAGAATATAAATCTCAAACTATACCAGAGTGTTATTAGGACGACAAATAATTGACTTTGTAATGCACACCACAAGTTTGAAATTATAAAATTGAACACAAATTTCGAATACACAAAAAAATATCCTTCAATTTTCAAGTGTGAGTTTTGTGTGTTGGGAAATCCTAAACGTGACTTGAATATTGGTTATAATGTCAACTTAAAAGCTTGTACCTGTGTACCTATACCTTTCTCTAGACAGGAATATAAGCTCGGTAAGTAAAGGTAAACACTTTTTGCATGAAGTACCTTGAATTACTTTGACCCATGAATTAACCTCACTTTCTGATGCTATCCTAGCCCTTCTTACTAGACATAGATATATGTATGCGTGTAGGTAAGGTATCCTTTTTCTGGAAAAAAAAACTCTTTTTGAACAACATTCTATTGAGATTCAAATGTCACGAAGTGATTTTGGTTATTTGTTTGAGTTTTATGACAAATCAGTGACCGGAGAAATTAGCACACAAAGAGCTCGCGGGCGGTGTGGTTTTTTTTGGCTTGGTTGTATTCAAGGATCCTTGATGGACGAAACGAAGAGTGAGAAGACATTTTTTTCCACCCCGAAATCGGTATTCCTTCCGGTTCGAATGCAAACATTTGAGAGCGAAAGACGTTCGTTCTTTCGTTCATTTACTCGCTGTAGCAAGTTATCCTTGCATCCTTCTTCCTTGGATCTCAATAAAATTTCTACTTGGATGAATTTGGATAGAAAATTATATGAAGCTATGTTTGCATGACGATTGAAGTGGCAATTTTAAGGTTAGGTGTTTGTGTATAGCTAAAGAAGAATAAGAGGTACGTAACTTAGATATGTTTAGAATGCGCGTATTTTGAACCATTAACGTATCAAGACAAATTGTCAAACAATATAAAAATGGAAATCGATTTGTGTGCCGATGTACGTGACATACATTTTGTATTCATGTCACTGTGATATTAATAAACGGTGGAACAAACACCAACATCTTGCGAGAAGCACGAAGTCACAAAAAGTACACATTTTAAAAGCATCAGTTGCGAGATGGATTTGATTGCGTGTTATTGAAGTTTTTGGCATATTGATGGCTTTTAATTTTTGGTTCTTAAAAAAGGTAACATTCCAATTTTTTTGTGAATAAATTTTTGCTTTAGCCTCTTTCTCAAGTCACGGATATGGAAGTGCATTCTTATATTTTCCGAAATGTTTTGTATGTTTTAAATAATAGATGGAACAATATAATAATAATAAATTGGGTGGCGCAACAATCCGTTGAGAACTAGGCCCTAGTGACTTACTACTCTCAACCATTCCTGTGTGTGAGTAATGTTTTCAGGAATGGAGGGGACCTAAAGTCTATATGCCGAATCCGAACGTCTAATTTGAGAAAGCACTTTTTCAGATGGAACAATAAACAAATATTATTAATGCATGATTTTCTCCTAGTAATATTTAATATACAGGATGTTTCTCAATTCGTTAATAATGTTTTGGGTCATAATTTATAAGAAGGCTTTTTAACTTTCCATAGTTATTGTAATTGTCCCATTTGTCGAATTGAAAATTTTGACATTTCTCGGCTGCGTTTCAAGGTCCCTAGAGTCGAAATAAAACATTTGTAGAGAGATGTCTGTGCGTGCGGGTGTACGTACGGTCGCTACGTTTTCTTCGTCGTCCATATCGCAAGATCCAGTAAAGATATCGACTTCAAATAAATTTTGTTGTACAGATAATAATGAAGTAAGATGTAGAAAGGACTCTCAAAAAATTGTGTTTGTGGTTTTTAAACCATAGCAACTTAAAAAACGGTGGACATTTTGGTAAGCCTTAATTATCTCAACCCAATATATTTTTAGAGAAAATTCCAACTAATGTCTTTTTATTAATCAAATAACCTGAACAAAAAATAAAAATGAATTTTTCACGAACAAAAACGAATTTATATCGAAATTAATAACGCTTTTAACACCTGGTAAAATTTTGATAAATATTTAATTGACGGTATTTTTTTATAAAAAATAAAAACATACAAAAAATATTACTCAAAGTTGGTAAAAATTGAATCTCTACGCAAATATCTTTTCAAAAATTATAGAGATTATAGCTTCCCACTAATTTTATCTTATAAAAATTATCGTTTTCAACATACGGAAAAATTTTGAGAAAAATGGAATTGAAGGTTTTTACTAAAACTTGGTAAAAAAATGACTTTAGATTTACACATCTCAATTTCAAATTGGCTTCAAACTATGTTTACCTCAAAGAAAATACTACTTTCGACATTCAATAAATTTGTATTTAAAATCCAACGGACAGTTTTTTCACAAAAAAATATATTCTACAAAAAATAGTACGCAAAATTTGTAAACATTGATGTTCGTTCCTCGATATCTCATGAATAATAGAAGATATTGACTTTAAATTAATTTTGCCAATTTTGATTAAGAATTTGAAATTAAACTATTTCATCATATGCAAAATATTGTTGGTAATTTGAATTTATTTTAGAATAATTCAAAATTTTTAACAAAAGACTATATAGATAGATAGATTAGATAGATTTGTATTGCCTGTCTTAAATAATTTACGTTCTTTACAAAAATCAATAGGTACCGCAATATCCAAAGGACCCCAACATCCAGGACCAGTATAGAAATTGACTTCAAATAAATGTTCTTTTACTACTAAACTACTTGAAGTTAGTCACAATTGATTTTCGATGTGAATATCTAATAAATGATGTTCGACTCGAAACATTTCGAGAATAGATGAAGGAATTGACTTCGAAAGTATTTCATCCTATGCAAAATTGTGTTATCAACATAAGATATTGTTCTCAGAAAAAAATAACCTTTATTTTTGTTATAAGAAATAAAAACTTTTAACAACAGACATTGAAATTAAACTTATTTTATACAAAATACGATTGATAACTTTTAGTAAATGTTTTAGAAAAATTAAACTGACAAATACAAAACACGAAAACCAAACAAAACAAATACAAAATTGTTAAGAAATGGTTTTCGACGCAGGTATTGTGAAAACAAAGAAAGATATTGGCTTCAAATTTTGTATCTAACACAAATTATTACCAATATTTTGTTAAATAAAAAAAAGTCGACAGACTGGCACGAATATGAATTTATCAGTGTGGTCAGATCTCAGCATCTTTTTTTTTAAAGCCTGTTTTCATGATCAACCAAATATATTGTCGATATGTTTGAAAACAGTTTAAAAAAGTATACTGTACCACTTTTCTTTCGAAGAGTTTCAATAATTTCATATTCTTCCATTATTTGCTGATTATTGAAATATAAAATATGAACAAAGTGAGACAACAAGGATGTAGGTTGAAATCAAATTATACTTTTTACATGGTTTTTGATAGCATAGTTCGAATTTGACTTCAAAATCAATCTATTACGTAACATAATTGAAACACAACCTTTTATAATTAAAAAAAAACCTTATATAAGGCTTTTTGCGTTTATTTATAAAGTAGGTTTTTTTGTTCAATTGAATTCGTACTTCAGTACTAAGTTTTAGTTTCGGTACCTTATTTACTTCAAAGTCTTTGCCAACTTCAAAAGTACGCTGAAGCATTTGTGCAAAAACGGTTCTTTACTGAAAAACGCAAAATAGTAGATATCAATTTTTGTCATGCAACAAATTCATAGTCATTGGTTTATTGTAAAATTATTAAAACAGTGTTAAAATCGGATATTTCTGAGTTTCAGCACATGTAACAAAATTTGAGTTTGGATTTCAAAGCGTCACCTAAATTTAAATCTAAAACCAATTATTCAAAAGGATAAAGGATATATATTCAAGGTATTTCAATATGAGGAACATTAAAAAAAATAAGAAAACTAACTAACTAAGTAACAATTTATTGTTGAGGTATGTTTTGTAGTTTAACTTAGCATTTTGGTCTGGACTTCATAATCTTTTAAAAAATCATTCTTTTGCAGGTGCAAGAGAATAAAAAACTTAACTTGGTAGATCTGTGTGATTTCAGTTTGAAAGATTGTTAATTGTCTCAGTTCTGTCGGTATTCATGGAATATTTCCTACGTTTTAAAAAATTGTACAGAATCCTTGCAGAATTTTTAGACGTTTGAAGCCGTTAAGAGATTATTCCATATTATAAACCAGGTTTTCAATACAGTTAAAAACAAGGCTGGGATGGGGCCTACACTGATAACTACCCATCCCGTCTGTCGATTTTTCTTGCTTAAAAGTTTGTCTATATGTACTCGTATCAATTTTTACCAAATTTGCGTACGCTTTTTTGTAGATTTTATTTTTTATGGATTTTATAATATAAAAGTTACTAAATATCAAAACCAATATTTTCTGTGAAATAAAATTAGTTTGAAGCCAATATTTTTAATTTTTGAAAAGCTATTTATGCCGAAAGTAAATTTTTACCAACTTTTAGTATTGTATTTTTTTTTAGAGTTTTATTTTTGGTAAAAAAAACTGTCAATTCGATTTTTTTTAAAACTTCATCGAATGTTATAAACATTATTTCCTATAAGATAAAATAAGTTTGAAGACAATACTTCAAATTTTTGAAAAGATATTTGAGTCGAAAATCAATTTTTAATAACTAATTTTAATTTTTTTTAGGTTCTTAATTTTTTGTACAAAAAACGTCAATTCAATTTTTTAAATTTTTTTTGTAAAAAAACTGTCAATACCATTTTCCTTAACTTTTTTCAGAATGTTGAAAACAATATTTCTTATAAGATAAAACAAGTTTTAAGCCTAAATTTCAAGTTTTTGAAAAGATATTTGAATGGATATTCAATTTTTACCAACTTTGAGTTATTTTTTTTTAGGTTTTTATATTCGATTTTTCTCAAAATTTTATCATATGTCAAAAACATTATTCTTCGTTGCAAAAAATTGTTTTGGAGATGAAAGTATATTTTAGTCGTAAAATTTTGGAGGTGACAATTTTTTTTCAGTTCTTTTGATTTATAACAAAACCGTTAAATGGATTTTTTTTCAAAAAATATAATTCTTTGATATCACGTTACAATATATTATATAAAATTTAATTCAAGTCTCTAGCGTTTTAAATTCGTAAGATATTTGGGGTTAACCAAAATGTTCACCTTTTTTTCAAACTGCTAGGTAAAAAAAACACCCACGCAATTTTCTTGAGAGCGCTTTCTGCCACTTTCTGCCTTATTTTCTGTATAACAAAATTTATTTGAAGTCGATAATTATCTCTTCTGGTTCTTGAGCTATGGACAACGAAAAAAACGTACGTACACACGAACGCACAGACATCTTTCTTAAAATCTTTTATTTCGACTCTAGGGACCTTGAAACGTCGAGAAATGTCAAAATTTTCAATTTGACAAATCGGACCCTATGTGAAGTTAAAAAAGCAGTTTCCAAGATAGTTAATATTATAAGGCTGCTTGAAAAATTTGTGGAAAAAAAATATCCCATTTTTATAAGGAACCTGGGCCGACAGGTTTACGCCCTGTTTACCTATCCATCGTCTCTCGAAAAGTTATTTTTCAAATAAGTTAAAGGTTGTTATTTTTGAAATATAAGACATTTTGTAAAAAGTTTTTGACATAATATGAAAGATATTTTTATGATCTTTTATAATGATACCTTAATCATTATGCTACGTACTATACTATTAAAAGTACTCGTAGTAAATCATTATTTGATTTTTTTCGATTTTCCCCATTTCTAACAATCAAATTCAAGTTCAATTATCTCAAAATCTCCAAGCAAAATAATTTGGACTGAAAAGGTGTACGCTTTGAGCCTTAAAAGGGGCACCTCCTTTAGTGGATTTAAAAAATGTTTGTATTCTTGCCCAAGAAAAACAAGGACAAATGCATATTCTATACTGACTTTGTAAAAGCTTTTATTAGAATTAAATTAAATATTCTATGAATGAAGGGCTTAGCTATATTTTAAAATTGCTTTATTCATATGTCAGTGGAAGAAAGCAAATAGAAGTTGGTAATTTTGTCTCTGGTTTACTCATTTTTACTTATGGTGTGCCGCAGGGTTTCCATTTGGCTCCGCACCTTTACTTATTGTATATTGATGTTGTGCATTTCAGTTTACAACAGTTTAGATTTTTACATAATCTTAAAATTAAAATCCATTATAGATTGTATTTTCTTCCAAAATAGTTTGCTTTCATTATTATTTCAAAAGCTAGTTTAACGCTAGATATTGTTTTCATATTTGTCGCATTTCATAATATCGTGCTCGTCTGGTGTCCCTTCACTTTCAGCCACAAAAATAGATTGGAATGGTTCAGAAGAAAATTGTACGCTATGCTCTTCGACTAAACAGCTCTTTCACTAAAAAGCTCATTCAAAGATAGAGTTTTCATATCTAAGTTTTTCGTCATCCAGCATTTTTTCTCACTTTTCAATTCAAATACTCAAATAGTTCATCTAAAAACTCAAGTTCCAACCAATTTAGAAAAATCTTGATGAAAAAAAAAACTGTCAAGCAAATAAGGCATAGAATGTAAAAGCAGTCTTTTTTCTTGTATCCAGGTGGCATGGCAAAAATAGAAAGATTAATAAACTCTGCTAAAAAGAATTATATGATAACTAAAATGTAAATGTCGTTTTTCAGGATTCTTTCTTTCTTTATGAACTTGTCTATGTACTATGGATGTATTTGTGCTCGTTTTTTCTTTCGTTGGTTTAATTTAAAAAAGTAGATTTTCAAAACAAACATAATCCATTTCATGATTACTAATCCAACACCCCAGCTGATGATGGTGATGATGA
This sequence comes from Eupeodes corollae, assembly GCF_945859685.1. Lineage (NCBI taxonomy): Eukaryota > Metazoa > Arthropoda > Insecta > Diptera > Syrphidae > Eupeodes > Eupeodes corollae. The sequence continues at coordinate 197,603,425 of NC_079147.1, read as the reverse complement.
CTATCAAAATAGTGCAATAGTATGGTGTTTTATGATTGTCTCTGTCCACCATATCTCTACGTCTACACCTTCATACATATAAAAGTACAAAAATAAAAAAAAAATTATCTATCCTTTTAGTCCTCTCAGACAATGTTTAGCCTTCGCAAATTGTCCGAGCATCAATTTTCATTAGTTACCGTTGTGTCCTGATTTGGTCTTTTGGCAACAGAACAGACACAGACAGAGCCTGAGAGGCATTCAGCCATTGCCACAGTCAACGCCACCACCACCACCACCACCACAATCGCAATTGCCGCCAAGCCAGCCGCATATGCTGCCAATGTTTGAAGTCCTTCCAATCAAAAACGAGAACTAGAACGAAAACCCTTTTTTGTAGTCGTCGTCGCGCTGCACGAGCTAAAGCAAAAGCACGAGCACGAGAAAATGAACTATTGTATCCTTTCGTATAGACTTTTAATAGAAAGAGGAAACTCATTCTATAGCCGCTGACTGGCACTACCGTACCGACCGACCGCTGCCACATGCTGCCACCACCTTTCCAAATTATTATTGTTGGAACGCTACCGCTCAAAATTGCCATGACCAACCTATACAACTAGATATAGAGAGACTATATGAAAGGTAGGTTCTACGTGACGCGACAATAACGCCAACAAACGAAACGGGACGGTAAGAAATAATAATGATAAATGGGATCATTTCTGGTGCTGACATGACAATAAAGCAAAGTCTGATGGTGTGTGATGGATGAAAGAGAGAAGGGGTGGAGCAGGCGGGGGCAGAAAATTCAAGGTTTAACGCCTTTTTTAGTTCCCTAGGTAGTTGCGGAATTCATTGATAATAAACACAACCACATATAACAACCTGTCTTACTTTGAACATACATATTTTACCTCGGGGCTATAACGATACCTTGAAACACCATTATATAAATCCTTGCCTGAAAATTCAAACAAGGGCTTATTACTTTCATGCATTCAAAATCAATAGAAAAAAATTATTTGATTTGAAAAAAGAAAAGAGTTAAAATTTAGAGATATTACAATCCCTGTCTGTGTAAAGTGAAGCACAGAGATAATGATAGGCAAAGAATATTTTGATGAAGTTAGTTAAAAAAGAAATAAAAAGATTTGTAAGCTTGAAATATTGAAAAAAAATTTAAGATTCTCAAGACTCAACATTACTGACACAGTGAGAGTAAACTCTAGCTTACACTTAATTAAGTACAACCGATAAAATGTATTTTCAGCTAAATGTAATTATCACTAAAGCACAGTCTTAATTGCAGTTTTGGACATCAGAATTCTCAAGCACAGTCATCTAAGGCTGTTGGAAAAATCGGAAATAATTTAACTACAGTAAGAATCACTACACGGATTTCGTATAGTCAAAGCCTTAATTATTCAAAAAAGTTATTTAATTTTAGTCTGAAATGGTTCATTTTTTATATTTACAAACTTTTATAACTGCTCTTAGTTATTTCGGCCTGGATTATAGAATTTCATATTATTACTGCTAATCATAAAAACCCAACAAATTAGAGTTGAAGATATTGGGCATAAGGGTTTATTTGTAAGTATATACACTGCCAATCACTAGGATGAGGCCACATATTTTCAACCGATTTTCGGTCCGATACCTGTTGGAATTTGTTTAACCCGGAAAATTTTACTACATGAGAGTAGGTACATATTTTCTTAAAACAAAGTGATACAATTATAGGGTTAATTAGAAAAGACCGTTGGAATTTAACTACATTAATGAATGAGCTACCTAAAAAGGATATAAAAAAGTGAGTCACTAGGATGAGGCCATTGCGAATATTTCGTTGTAGAAGTTCAGATCAGCAATTTTTTTCAAAATTTGGGTTACAATATTTAAGAACGTTTTACAAATAACTATTTTTATTTTACGTTGACAGTAGCAGAAAGAGGACAAATCGTTGCTTTCAAGGAAATGGAACTCTCAAGCCGAGAAATAGCAAGGAAGCTGAACAGAAGTAAGACAGTTGTAAACAACTATCTTGCTGATCCTCAAAACTATGGAAAAAATCAAAAAGGACGCACAGCCCAAGCAACAACATCCCGAGAAAAGCGGTTAATTTTACGTATTGGTTCAAGTTCTACTCAATCAGCTACTAAAATAAGGTCCAAAAGCGGAGTATCAGCCAGTATTTCGACAGTCCGAAGGATAATAAGAAAAGATGGTACTATCCAGAGAAGAAAACTCAAAAAGAAACCTGTTCTAAAGCAAGTACGCAAGGAGCTGCGAATGAACTTTGCAACACAACATGTCTCTTGGAGCAGTCAATGGAAACGCGTCGTCTTTTCGGATGAAAAAAAGTTTAGCCTTGACGGCCCCAATGGTTACAACTTTTATTTCCATGATTTAAGAAAAGAGGAACTAATTTTGGGAAGACATCACAGCCATACATCAGGTGTTATGGTGTGGGGAGCTATCACCTACTATGGCAAAATCGAATTGGAGTTTCTTTCTCTAACAATGAACGGAAACAGCTACAAATACTTGTTGGAACGCTCATTTCCGAAGATGAAAAATATTTTTGGACCTCTGCCTTGGATTTTCCAACAAGACAATGCCCCCATCCACACTTCCAGGGTTGTCAAAAGCTGGATTTTATCAGAAAACGTAGAGCTTTTGCCATGGCCACCCTATTCACTTGAACATAATCGAAAACGTATGGGCATGGCTATCTCGAAAAGTTTATGAAGGCGGTAGACAATTTGAAGACAAGGACTCCTTAATTGAAGCTATCCGTGATGCCTGGGACGAGATTTCACTTGACTATTTAAAACAACTTTATGATTCCATTCCAAACCGTCTAATAGAGGTCATATCGAAAAATGGGGGGCATACTCATTATTAATTGAGAAAAACTTAATAAATAAATGTTTGCAAACCAAAAACTGTAAATATTTCTTTCATGATTTTGAAATTTCCAGCAGGTATAAAGAACGAAAATCGCTTGACAAATATGTGGCCTCATCCTAGTGATTGGCAGTGTAAGTAGACAAAAATTATACTTGAAAAAGATGATTTTACCGAGCTATGCAATCTTAATACGTCAATTAACTAAAATCGAAGATATAAGACTTCTTAAGAAAAGTAAAAGATATCAAAATAAAATTAAAAGTATTTAATAACTCAAGTTATTTTCATTAGAATTCGGTCCGAAGTATTAAAATTTACTAACTAACAGTCTTACACAGTTTCTAGTTACATTTTGCCCGATAAAAGGACATATGCAAATTACAGAGATATAAGATGTCAATGATATTATTATCTGCAGTAGATCTCTAGTAGTAACATAAATTATTTTATCGGATCTTGAAAATCATTCATATCAGCTAATATTGGAGACGTATTACTAGCAAAACTTCAATAAATTTGAGAAGAAGCATTCCAAAACTTGAATTAAAATTAAAAGACTTTATATAAATTGAAGTCTCAGGTAAAAAAATTGCTAACTTAAATAACGAAAGGGTTTTCCAAAAGGGAAGTGTTGATTTGGTAGCTCGTGGTGGCCATATTGTTTCTTTTACTTCCTGTCAAAATATCAGTCAGTCACTAAAAACAAATCATGCTGACAAGTTACAGCGCCGAGAAAATGATAAAACTTTATTGTCTCACTTCCTGAGGTTTGGGAGCCAATTTCAAATCCAATGGCTCAGCAAAAAACTAGTTAACACCCGTATGAAAAAATTTCCACCATTCAAGAAAGTATACAGCAACATGATTTGTCGTAATTTGAGCCTGCACTCATACAAAATGCAAATGACACAGGAGCTGAAACAAAATGACTACATACGCAGCGTATCATCGTGTGTTCGCTTATTGGATGTTGGAGTAGTTGGAAGTTGATCCCAAATTTGCTCACAAAGTCATCAAAGTCATGAATACGTGCATAAGAAAAAATTGACAGATTTAGGGTGAAACCAAACAAAGTTGTAACTTGTTGTGAATTTTAAACTGGAGGGGTCATCGGTCCGTACTAATTCGAAAATTATGAAGGCCAGGCCAACATTGACAACGGCGATAGCTGTATATCGATGATCACCAACTTCTTGAGGTCTGAATAGAATATTATGGACAACAGGATGATGCTACGTGCCACACCACTAAATACATAATCAATATTCTGAGCCAAGAGTTTCTAAAATTTTTACAAAGTATGAATAACAACATTTTGGGTATGACACAAACGTTTGAAGTCAATATATTTCGTTGTTCTCAAAAAAATTAATAAACGCCTATAAAATGCTTTACAAATTTTAATTGTTTTAGTAGCAATAATATTTTGAAATGGTTATACAAATTTTGATTTCTATTTTTGTTTTTTTTTCTTTTCTGGTATATTTAAGTTAAAAAACAATTTTTACTAATTTGTATAGCACTTTTAAAATGTCTTAATGAAGTGATTTTAAAATAAATACCTCTATTTATTCTCAAGACATTAAAGTCAAAAATAATATTTTAATAATTGTATGCAATATTTTTTTTAAATTTGTATTATTATTAAAAAATTGGTATTATTCTTTAAAAAAATTAGCAAATATTAAAAATGAGTTTCTTTATTAGATAAAAATAGTTTAGAGCCTATATCTTTTATTAGTTGCTAAAATATTCTATTACCAGATGCCAAAAAGTTATTACGACACAATGTATAATTAACGTTTAATTGGAATCGGTAGCTATATGGATTCGAGAGATTTTTGAGGTCAACCCAATTTTTAAATTTTTAACTTCCCATAGGAAGTTATTGTAATGGACCCGATTTGTCGAACTGAAAAATTTGACAGTTCTCGACGTTTTAAGGTCCCTAGAGTCGAAATAAAATATTTTTAGAAAGATGGCTTTGCGTACGTACGTTTAACATTCGGTAAAATTTTAAGAAAAACCATTGACAGTATTTTATAAAAAAATAAAAACCTAAAAAAATTACTTTAACTTGGTTAAAATTTACTTTCGACTCAAATAGCTTTTCCAAAATTAAAAATATTGGCTTGAAACTTCCTTTTTTCACAGAAAATTTTGTTTTCAATATTCATTAATTTTTTTTTTAAAAAATCCAACAGTCGGTGTTTTTCATAAAAAATAAAGTCTACAAGAAGTATCACTCAGATTTGGTAAAAACTGATGTTCAGTTTTCGATATCACTCAAATTAATTTCGTTCATCCAATTTGAATTTGTTTATTTAAGAATTAAACAATTTTAAGAAATGCTACTTAAATTAGTAAAAATTTCATTTATGAAAATATTGTTGGTAATTTTGAAAATAATTCAACTGGCAACTTTCTTAACACAACCCTAAGACCCACAAACAAGCAAGACAAGAAGTTATCAGTGTGGGTCGCATCAAAGCCTCTTTTACAAACCATTTATTTAGATTCTATGTACCTTGAAACACTTTTAATTCATTTAACATTTCGAGCCGATTGCAATAACATCTCATGGAAAGTAAACAAAGTTAGTACTATCAAATAAAAATGAATTTTTTACGACAATTTAAGAAGAACTCGTACGGAGAGGTGGTTTACTGATCGATGATTCGATGAATCGCATTTCTGTACAAATTGAGTTAAAAATTGGAAAATAAGTTTATTACATTCAATTTTTGAACATTCTCCTACCTTGAATATTCGGTTGGTAAAATTTTAGTTACTCGACTAACATACATTTTTCTAAAGAAACTCGTTGTGTAATTTTTCTGATTGGACTAAAAGCTAAAATATAAAAATTTCAAATGGATAGCTTATATGGTGGAAATGGCTGAAAGCTTTAGGTATCCAGTTTATTTTATCGTTTATTCCAAGAAACTTCCATAAGCTAACTCTAGTGTTTTTTAATATTTCCAAATTCAAACCAAAAAAAAAAGTTCCATCATATTAATTGATTTTAAATTATTTTTTTTGTTTAAAATGCAAATTTTTCGATGAAAATGTTTCTAAATGAAATTCAAACACAACTCTCAAATTATAACCCAATGTTTTGTATGAAATTAAAAATAACAAACTTATTACATTTTTAATTCATTTTAAGTCATTCAACTTTAAAGAGATTGTTTTGGAAAACTATTTAGTATTAGTTTATAAAATGTAAATAGGCAGCACTTTAATGATGTACATGCAATGTTAAATGTATTTAATTACATAAAACAATTAGAATAAAATTAAATCAAATAAATTAAATTCAAAGTATTTTTTATTGTTATCAATATTATATTGTTACTGGATTTAAGTGAGTGTAAAAATAGTTAATTACCTACATGATAAAGGGGAAATTAATGAAATTTAAGGTATTTTAAATGGAATTCAAAAATCATAGAAAAAGTGCAAATGTTAAATCAAAACAAAAATGGTTTATGTCTATTCAAACAATTTAAACGTTTTTCAGTTTCTCTTGAATATGAGATGGTGGAATGAAAATCTATGAAAAGAATAATGTTTGTATTAATACTTTCAAAAATTCTATGCTTCAATAAGAAGCTCACTTTCGTTTATAAATATCTTAGCTTAAACATTGAAGAAGGATTTTTTTAATTTATTTTTGCAAACATCTTTTTTAAAGTTCGACTTAACTTCGACGACTTAAAGTTGGAATATAATTTATGGAAGCCAAACCCTTCGTTTTGACAAAGACTTCAAGACATTACCTCTACACTTAAATTGGTTATAGACAAAAGAGCATTAGCAACTTAATTTGCAACTGTAAGGAGTTGATTTAATTTAAATATCTATCAGTAAAAATTTCCCTTTGTAAACTAACACAAATTTCAATGCAATTTATAATTTTTACTTGCGACACATAGAAACTATTGCATTCGTAAAACATTTTAAACTCCAGATTCTATTAAAACATGACATACAGATGATAGAAAGGTAAAAAAAGTCTTTCTTATAAATTGTATCTTATAAATTGTAAAGTGATACCAAGCTCATATAATTTAAAAAAACAGTCAATTAACGATTTGTTCCTCTCTGTATGAGTACTAATGTTATTTTTTATCTTAAAAAACTGAAAAAAGCCTAACCCAAAACTGCCTAAACTTCAAGTCTTAATGAAAATAAGGAATGAGTTAAATTTTTTCTAAATATTGACTTCTAAAACACAATATCTAAAATTTTCAAGAAAATTTGTCCTCCTTTGATTCATTTTAATGATCTATGTCTTATTTGTCGCTCCTTTTATTGCGATATTCGATGGTTTGGTTTGGTTAAAGCTTCTGCTAATTATAATTTTTTTTTTTGGGATTTAAGATGTTTATTGCAGTTGGAGGTAATATGTTTGTTCAAAGCAGAATTGGTTTCTTTCAAGTTCTCATTACTTAAAATTAAAGTGAAAATATTCCCGATTTTTAGTGTGCTGTCAACTAGGTTACAGACTAATTTTTACTTGAGACATATAGAAACTATTACATTCGTAAAACATCTTAAACTCTAGATTCTATTAAAACATGACATAAAGATGATGGAAAGGTAAAAAAAGTCTTTCTTATAAATTGTATCTTATAAATTGTAAAGTGATACCAAGCTGATATAATTTAAAAAAAAAAAACCGTCAATTAACGATTTATTTTAAAAATAAAATATAACTGTCGCTTCGAATGTATTGCGAACAAAAAATAATTTTATATCTAAAATTGATTTTCGACTTTAATATATTTAAGATATTTACTTCAAGCCAATTTCATATAAGAAATATTGTTTTCACTATTCTCTAAAATTTTGAGAAAAAAACAACTGTCAGTTTTTTCATAAAAATTGAAATCTACAAAAAATTTTACCTGCGGAAAATTGGTTAAAATTGATATTGAAAAAAATTAAGGTATTTTATCCAAAATGATTTCATGCAGTGCTTAATTTTATTGTTAACGTAAGATATTGTCGTTAAAGAAGTCCAATCTGTTTAAGTTATAATATAAGAAATACAAACTTTCAAAAAAAGCTGTTAAAATTGACAATTTTGATATATTGTTAAAGTTTTAAGCAAGACAAATTGACAGACATAATAAGAAGTTATCAGCATAGGCCGCATCCTAGCACCTTTTTTTTCAAAATGCGATTTCTCGAAATGTAAAAGTGCAGTCATGCACTTCATTTCGATTGCTGTTATCTAAAAATGTAATCACTTATGGTAAGGGAATGCAACCAGAGAGTAGGGAGCTTCTGGATGAGACCGATTTTTAATTGGTTTCCCATAAGTCTGAAAAACCCAAAAAAGGTGACAACCTCTGCAAGCTAATAAAGCCACTTATTTGCGTTTAAGGCCCAAAAATAAGCCCTCAGCTCTCGGAATATTAAATATTTCAATTATATCAATAAATATTTATATTTATTCGAATACTTACTTACTTACTTAAGGTGGCGCTACAGTCCGGGGCGGACCTGGGCCTCAACCAACATGCGTCTCCAGCCAGCTCGGTCCCTAGCTAGCTGTCTCCAGTTTCGCACGCCAAGTTGGTTGAGGTCCTCTACTACCTGGGTGCGCCACCTGAGTCGTGCTCTTCCTCTACTGCGCCGTCCCTCGGGATTGGATTCGAAGACCTTCCGGGCTGGAGCGTTGATGTCCATCCTCTCTACATGACCTAGCCATCTAAGCCGTTGGACTTTAATTCTGCTAACAAGGTCAGTGTCGCTGTACAGCCCGTACAGTTTTTTATATCTTTATATCTTCTCCTCCATTCTCCATCTATGCGTACGGGACCAAAAATCACCCGAAAAATTTTTCTCTCGAAGCACCCTAAGACGCTCTCATCTTTCTTTGTCCAGGCCTCAGCGCCATAAATGAGAACCGGGATGATGAGTGTCTTATAGATGCTGATTTTACATGCTCGAGAGAGGACTTTACTTCTCAATTGCCTTCTAAGTCCAAAGAAGCAGCGATTTGCAAGAGTTATTCTTCGTTTGATTTCAGCGCTGGTGTCGTTGTCTGTATTAATAGCGGTGCCTAGTTAGACAAAGTCCTTAACTACCTCAAAGTTATAGCTGTCCATGGTGACGATTTGTCCAAGACGTCGTTGTTCAGTGTCCTTTTTTGATGACGGCATATACTTGGTCTTGCCCTCATTGACCACTAAACCCATATTCTTCGTTTCCGTCGCATTGCTCAGAAACGCTCCACTGACATCACGCCTAGATTTTCCAATTATGCCAAAATCATCTGCATATCCGAGTAATTGGATGGACCTTTGGAAGATTGTGAATCTAGTATTGACGGTTGAGTTTTGCACAATTCTTTCCAGAACGATGTTGAAGAAGTCGCATGACAGTGCATCGCCTTGTCTTAAACCTTTTTTGACATCAAATGCATCGGTAAGATCTTTTCCGACCTTGATAGAGCAGAGTGCATTCCCCATCGTCATTCTGCAAAATCCAATAAGTTTGACAGGGATGCCAAAACTAGACACTGCTCGGTAGAGCTCTTCCCTATAGATGCTGTCATACGCGGCTTTAAAATCGATAAAGATATGGTCGGTATCGATATTAAGCTCCTGTGCTTTTACCAAGATCTGCCGTAGTGTGAATATTTGGTCGAAAGTGGACTTTCCTGGTCTGAAACCACACTGATAAGGACCAATCAGGTTGTTGACGAATGCCTTCAGACGTTCACATAATACGGCAGAGAGGATCTTATACGCAATGTTAAGGAGACTGATGCCTCTGTAGTTGGCGCAGTTTAGAGGGTCTCCTTTTTTATGAATCGGGCACACTATGCTGAGATTCCACTCATCGGGCATACTTTCTTCCGACCATATTTTGCAGAGGAGTTGGTGCATGCTCCGTACCAAGTCATCACCTGCTGCTTTGAATAGCTCGGCAGCGATGCCGTCAGCTCCAGCAGCTTTGTTTGACACAAGTTTAGATATCTTCACTTCATCAAGGTCAGGTAGGCAGAATTGTTGATCTGCGTCGCCGAGGTTGAGTGGTTCTATCTCAATTACAGTGGAATTCAGTTCGTCATTCCTGTTGTGACATCCCTCAATCTCCTCGATCGCGCGCTTCTCATGCTCTGTTTTTTTCCATCTAAGAAGCCGATGTTCCTCTCTCTTCTTTTGCTCGTAGAGCTCGCGAGCAGTTCTGGTCCTTTTGTGCAGCGCCGGCCGTTTTTATGCCTCTTGTTTCGCTGCGTGCGCTTGCCGGCATTCGTCGTCAAACCAGGGGTTTCGCTGTGGTGGCCGTGTGAAACCTATCACTTCAGAGGCGGCATCTCTAATGGCTGCAAAGCAATGTTGCCACTGGTTTTCAATGCTTAATGCAGGCAGCATAGGACTCATAAAGAGGTTATTAGAGACTCGATCGAAAAAAGGACATGGCAGTCTCTTGCGATTGTAGCCGTCTAACGTCGAATCTTCTCACAGTACTTCCTTGTTTTGGCTTGGCTATAACGAGGTAGTGGTCCGAGTCAATGTTGGCTTCTCGGAATGTTCGGATATCCTAATTACTGGAGAAGTGGTGTGCGTCGATCGCAATGTGGTCAATCTGGTTGACGGTTGATTGATCAGGAGATTTCCATGTCCCCTTGTGGATATTAAGATGCGTGAACTGCGTACTAGCTACCAGAACGTCACGCCTCGCAGCAAAATCGACCAGCCTGAATCGAACACTTAGTATTTGTTTTTTTTTCTGTAGGTTTATATTTTTTCAAAAAAAAACTGTCTAGAAATTTGTTAGTTTTCGAATTTTCGATCTGAATAAGTTCTTAAATTCACACAATAGCTGGAAAGAATTCTATACAAAGATTAAGGATTTTTTTAATGCCTAAGCATTTAGATCCGTTTATTTATCGGTTCGCAGTTTTGGCTTCAGAGTAGCTAGCAAATTGCTCAACGGTTTGGGTTTAAATTCCTCCTTTCTAAACATTCTTACATCTCGAGGCGGTTACATTAACAAGCGAAAGCAAAAATAAACATAAAAATTGAACAAAAATTAGAATATATGTAAGTCTACCCTCAAGTCTTTTTTGGTTAATAGTTCGCATTGAGAGTACATACAAATTAACAATTGCAACTTTTGCTGTTCGATGCTTATAAGGTGTAATTGACTCAAGAGCTTAAGCCTCTTGACCATTTCAAGCGTCGTCAATGGTCAGAATGGTGGCAATAAAATGGCTACAGTGGATGATTAATTTTCAAAAAAAAAGAAATCATCTTCTGTGAAGCACATTTTTCTCAGTGGATTTGTCAATATGCAGAATTGCTGGATTTGAGCGAATGGTAATCCAAGAGTGTTGGTCGAAAAATGTACCCAAAAACAGTGACTGTTTATTGCGGTTTATGGGCTGACGGCACCATCGGGCCATATTTTTTTCAGAATGAGTTCGGGCAGGCAGCAGTTATTGTAAATGGTGTGCTCGATCGTGAAATGATAACTAAGTTTTTATGGCCCGTATTGAAAGATATGAATGTATACAGTTAAATTAAATGTTTTACGATTTAATTTTTAAAAAAAGTTTATTAATTTTAACAGCTAACTAGATGTTAGCCGGAGTATCGGATCTTAAGAACTAACTTATACAAACTGACAAATATTCTATGTGACTTAAAATCTAGAGTAAAAATACTAAGTCATCACTTTGAAATGTAAACACTCAATCGTGAGAATGTATCCATCAGATAGCATTGATCACAGTCGGATGTTTATATTTCATATCGGACTTAGGTTTGATATTTGATATATATTTAACTCCTCCCTTCTTTTAAATTTTTCGTCCCGAAAAATAAACTAATTTAATGTTATAAACATCCTTTCATCAAATTTTTTTACTGGGAGAGTTTTTAATACAATGTTTTCTGGTTTAGGTATTTCGTTAATTACATTAATTTCTTTTTGGTTTTTACCTTTTTTTGCAAGAATAATGATTACAATAATTATTATCAAAATGTACAAAACTATGTTATTAATGAAAGTTTGATTGCCAATTGTTTTTATTTCTTCTATTTGTTTAATGTTTTCAAGATGTATTTGATCGATATTTAGTTTTATATTTGATTCTGTTAATTGTCCTTGGAATATTGATGGCAATGGTACATAATTGGTTATTTCTTTTGTTATAAAATTTAAGTTGCCAAGATTTATTGAACAGTTAGAAATTTGTACAACATAGGTTCCATTTAATGTTCTTGTTTTGTTTTCACAATCATATAACTTTCCTTTGTAATTATCTATAAAAATTAAATTTTCTGTTTCTTGTTCAATGCTTGTTTTTGTGTTAAATATATAAGTACAATTTGCATTCATACTGTTTAGTAGATTGGAAATACAGGAATTTTTAGATAATTTGATAATTTGGTTTTGTTTACATATTAAAATTTCATGAACTTTTAAACAATTTTCTTTTATACCATACATTTCTTTTTTATTTGCTAATATATCTAGATAAGGAATCAAAATTTGTTTGTTATTTTTTGTAACAGGTCTTATTTTTAAATGGTTATAAATTTCGTTAGTAGTTATAGGCAATGAAATAATATAAAGAATCACTTCGCCTTTAATTGCAACGGAAGGGGTTGCATAATTCAATGCTTGTGCATCGTTACCGTAAGGTAAATTTTCTATGTCATTTAAAATTTGTGTTAGGTCTTTTTTACAGAGAAGTTTAGAATTTACTATTCCCTGTTTTGCCCAATTTATTGCATTTGAAATGTCTTCTAATTCTTCTTTTAATATTAATAATTTATTAAAAATTGCCTGCATAAAATATTCATTAGGGATTTCGTTAAATTTCTTTAAAATAAATTTATAATTTTCTATTATCTTGTTTGTGTTATCTAGTATGTCCCTATTGATTACATATTGTTTGTTGTTGTTTCTAATTTGTTCGTTTTGTTTGTTTATTAAATCGTCTAGGTCATAAGCGTCTGGTGATCCAGCTAACCATTTCCAAGCGGATCCAATCCATTTAATGGATCTTCTATTGCGATGGGGTAATAAAAGTTGTAGTTCTTTTTCTATTTTGTTTTGTAGAAAGAGTATTTGTTGTTTTAATGGCGACGAATTGTTGAATTTGAGTAGAATGATTGGAATAGATAATTTTTGGAGTGTAATAAAATCTGTGAGGTTTATCAAATGAATTATTTTAAAGCTGCCTTCTGTTATTTTTCCTTGTCCTAATTTTAATGATACTATCGGGGAGTTATTATATTCATAGATGTTCATGTCCGCAAATATGAACGTTATACAGATAACGATTGATCTGAAAAGAGATATAATTAATCGTTTTTAATATTTGTTTTATGTATTTTCCTTCCAGTCATAGTTGTAATTGTTACTCTATGATCATCTTTAACTATTTCTTTAATAAATTTTTGTTTTAATTTTCTTTTTCTTCCTGGTGCTTTTACATAAATAATATCTCCGGGTTTATATTTTTTTGGTTTTTCCCTGTGTTTATTTTCATAGTTTAATCTTTGCTGCTGGATTCTTTCTATTAAATCCTTAGTTCTTATGTTTGTTTCTTCTCTGGCTTTGTTTAATTCTTCTAAGGAGTTTGATGGTTTTCTTCCAAAAAATATATTTGCTGGAGTTTCTTTTACTGTTGAATGTATCGTGTTATTATATCTGTCTGTTGCTATTGCTGCTAATTCTTTAATTGGTGTTAAATTATATTCCTTTTGTATACACCGTATTATTTCCTGAATGGTTGAGTGGACTCGTTCCACCTGTCCATTTACTTCACTTCTGCTTGAAGGTGTCAAATAAATGTTAATGCCTAAATTTGATAAAAAGTCTGTTATAACTGGGCTGGTTAAAGCTTTGTCTCTATCCATTACTAAGAGTTTAGGAGTCGTATAATAATATATGAGTTCAAATACTTTGTCTTTAAGATAAACTGCAGATTTGTTTTCTATGGGAAATATTTTTGTAAATTTAGAAAATTTATCTATTGATGTGAGAAATAGTTGGCCATCTAGTTCCATAATGTCAATGTGAACTATTTCAGTTGAGTAGTTTGGAACGGGGGTTCCCTGAAGTTCTTTTTGTGTTGGATGACGGTCATATTTATTTTCTTTGCATATTTTGCAATTTTTTAAAACTTCTTTTATTTTCGTATTCATGTTTGGGAAGTAATACTCTTGGATTATTTTTTCTTTATTTTCTTTAATACATCTATGAGCTTTTCTATGCTCTTGGTGGATTATTTCTAAAATTTGTTCTTCATCGATTAAATCTGTTACTACTTTTTGTGTAAATCTTATCTTTAAACTTTTATTAAAGTTTTCTTTATAAACTTCTTGTATAAGTTGCATTAACTTTTCTGGGGCTTTTAGTCCATTAATTATATCTGGTCTCATCTCATTCTTAAATATATTCTTTATAATTTCAGCATTAAAAAAGTTCTTTATTATAGTTTTCCTATGATATCCAGGATGTGGTAGTTCGTATATTCTGTCTTCTTCTTCACCTTCTATGATTATTACCTGATTTTTAAAGACATTGAGTGGGGCTTCTGTGCATATAATTAGATCTGTATTATCTTCTTCGGCACTGTGTTGTGTCATTAAAGTTGATGCTGGGTTACATTCACTAATATTCATTCTTGATAGTGCATCAGCAACGTGGTTTGTTTTTCCTGGTTTATAAATTAGCTCGTAGTTATATTCTTCGAGTCTAGCTTTCCATCTTTTTAATTTAGAATTATAATTTTTGTTGCTTAGAGAAAATGTTAGAGGTTGGTGATCGGTTATTATTTTAATTTTTTTTGCTCCATAGAGATAATTTCTTAGGTGGTCTAATGCCCATATTATTGCAAGCATTTCCTTTTCATTTGTAGCGTAACCTTGTTCTGTTTTATTTAAGCTTCTGGAGATGAAAGTTATCGGTTTATCTTTACCTATTTCACCTTGAGATAGTACTGCGCCTAATGCGTAGTTTGATGCATCTATTGTTAATATAAATGGTTTGTCAAAGTCGGGGAATATTAATATATCGGTTGATATCAAGTAGTTTTTTAGGTCATTAAAGGCTTTCCTTTGATATTCATTAAATTTAATCGGTACCTTTTTTGATTGATTCTTACTAGTTTTTGCATGTTCACCTGATGTGAGAAGGGTTAATGGTTTTGCTACTTTTGCAAAATCTTTAATGAAACGTCTGTAGTAGGATGCTAATCCTAAAAATGATTTTAATTCTTTAAGGTTTGTTGGTTCTTTGGTATTTTGAATTGCTTGTATTTTTTTTGGGTCTGCTCTGATACCTTTTCCCGAAATTATAAAACCTAAGTATTCTATTTCTGTTTTAAGAAATTCTGTTTTTTCTAGATTTATTTTTAAATTTGCTTTACTGAGTTTACTTAAAATGAGTTTAATATGTGAAAGATGTTCTTCAATAGATTTACTAAATATAATTATGTCATCGATGTACACGTAGCATATTTTTCCTATGCATTCTTTAAGTACATCATCTATCATACATTGAAATATTGCCGGGGCATTTTTTAATCCGAAAGGCAATCTGAGAAATTCATATTTTCCGTTTAGGGTAGAAAAAGCGGTTTTTTCTATGTCTTTTTCATTCATTAGTATTTGATGGAATCCTGACGTTAAGTCAATAGTTGTGAAGAAATTAGATTCTCCTAGATTCGCAAGAATAGTTCCTATATCGGGTATAGGGTATGTATTTGCTATGGTTACTGCATTTAATCTTTTATAATCAATTACCATTCTGTATTTTCTTTCGCCATCCTTATTTAGTTTTTTGGGTACAATCCAAATAGGAGCGTTGTATGGTGAAGTTGAGGGTCTGATAACATTGTCTCTTAATAATTTCTTAATTTCTTTGTCTATTTCTTGTCTCATACATACTGGGTATGGATATAATTTTGCATATATAGGGGTGTCTACACAGGTTTTGATTTCTGCTCTTACGTTTGTTACGGCAGTAATTTTATCATCGGGATTAGTGAAAATGTTTGAAAATGAATTTAAAATATTATTGAATTCCTGTCTTTGTAAAGAGTTAAGTAAATCGTTATTTAAAACTGAATTGACGTCAATTGACCGTCTTATTTCTAAAGGTATAGTGATTCCTGGATGGATAGTTAAAATAGATTTATTTCTATCAATAATTGCTTTTAGCTCTCGAAGTGTATCATCCCCAATGATACCATCGAATGAAGTTAATGAGGGTAAAATGTAAAATTTTATTAAAGTATTGTTTCCATAAGTTGAAAATATTTTTCCTGATGCTGATTTTTCGATTTTTACCTTTCCTCCTACTGAATTAATATAAAAAGGTTTTTCTAAGACTATTTGTTTAGCAGTATGTTCCGGTTTAATGAAATTTTTGTTAGCGCCTGTGTCTATGAGAAAATTTAAACATTTTCCATTTGGTGCATTATATTTTATGTAGGGAGTTCCGCTGACCCTATCATGAGAAAATTTAGTTCCTGTCCTTGTAGTTCATTTATGTCATCGAATTCTTCATAAAGATGTTCTGAGTATTGTTCCATTTCGTTATTTGCTTCAAGATTGGTTTGGAATACTCTTTGTTGTTTTGGAGGTCCTGGTGGAGCGTCATTGTTTGGTATTGGTCTTTTATATTGTTGTGGTTGTGATTGCTGTTGTTGTTGATGATGATTTGTATTCCATCTATTTTGGTTCCAATTATTCTGAGGGCTCGACTGAGTAAATTGTCGTGGTCGATTCATATAGTTAACTTGTCTAGTCTGAATGCTTCTGTCTACATCCATTGGTTCTGGTCTAGGTTGTCTAGGTGGTAGTACAGGTCTGTAATTATTGTGTTGTTGTCTATTCACGTGAGAATATAACAAATTTTTTTGTTGTTGGGTCAATTGATGTTGTCTCGATTGTGAGTTTTGCATTGGTTGCGAATACGTAAATTTTCTTGGATTTTGTACTGGAGGTACAAGAGAGTTATGAGGGACTACTATCGGATTAGTAGAATTATTACGCGTAAAATTGGTAGCTCTGTAACTCATGTTTTGCAATTCAAGACATGCTGAATATGCTTCAGGCAAGGATTTTGGATTTTTTATAGAAATTAGTCTAGATAAATCGCCGTTAAGGCCCCTGATGAAGGTATCTAATGCTCTATTTCTATGACCTTCAATAGTGTTAGCCATTGTTTCCAAGCTTAAACACTCGGTTTGAACTTTATTTATTATTAGAGTTAACTGGTGGTTTACTTCACCGAAATATTCGTCGATTGTTTTTCTTCCTTGATATAGGGAATATAGTTGGTATTCCAGTGTTCTTATATCTCGTTTGTCTGCATAATGCAGTGACAAACATTTCTTTATGGACGTCCAGTCCTCGTCTGGTATATTGTAGGCGATTAAAGCAGTGTCTGCTTCATCTGTAATTTTTTGTCGTATAGACCTTATAATTGCCCTATAAAGTGGCTTCTTTTTAATAACCCTATAATCTTCCAAAACGTTTTCAACTGATTTTACCCAGGAAGCGTATTTCGTCGGGTCACCATTAAAGAGTCGTATTTCTTTAACAGGATCAGGAATTCTGTTTTGGGATTGCAAATCCGCTTCAGAAGTTGGTCTGGCCAAAACTTCCGGTTGTTCGATTAAGAACTGGGATTGGGTTTGCATCTGCAGGAATTGCCTTTGCAATTCAGTTGTTGCTTTAATTGAAGCATTAATTGAACCGGTAAGGTTCATAATATCAGCTTTTAGCTGATCAACAGTTGTTTCTAATGACATTTTTGATTATCTATTTTCTTTTCTTTAACAATATGTATGTGTTTTAATTTTGTAATGCTCTTATTTATAATAAAATAATTTCAAAAAATATAGTTATATATAATAATTTCACCAATTTCCAGTTAAGTCCAGTAAAGTGTTGATAGCGATCTTCCCTTGGAGATTCTGCACTGCTTTTCCTTTATTTTATTTATTGTTGTTGCTTGTCTTTCTTTTTCTTTTATTTTGCACTCTTTAAACTTGCATTTATTTTGAACTGTTTTATTATTGTTTTTCTTTTTTCCACAGGTTTATTTTTTTATATTTGTATTTATTATATTTTCTTTTATCTTATCAATTACAAGTAGTTGTTTTTTCTTTTATTATTTTACACTGTTTAGACTTGCATGTACGTATTTTCACACAATTATATATTTATCAAGATCATTTATTTTCGTTGTAAATATGTTGTACTTATTTGAAATTTATTTTTTTATTGAATTTCGAACATTATTTTTCCACTTACACTAAAAAAAGGTTCCTAGTCATCGCAACGACTTAGCGGGGTAGCGCACGGAATAAACCCTATTTTGGTTCGAGAACCAAGCTATTCACTTGACCAAACCCGAATTTTTCCCGTTTGTTTGTGATTTTATTTTTTCGTCACGCACTACTAGTGGTTCGGCGAAATGGTACGGTTGTAACTAGTTATTTTTTGAAAACTTAGCTTAGCTTAAGGCTCTATACGTTGGGCGCCAGTTAAATTAAATGTTTTACGATTTAATTTTTAAAAAAAGTTTATTAATTTTAACAGCTAACTAGATGTTAGCCGGAGTATCGGATCTTAAGAACTAACTTATACAAACTGACAAATATTCTATGTGACTTAAAATCTAGAGTAAAAATACTAAGTCATCACTTTGAAATGTAAACACTCAATCGTGAGAATGTATCCATCAGATAGCATTGATCACAGTCGGATGTTTATATTTCATATCGGACTTAGGTTTGATATTTGATATACATTTAACTATACGATATGTAAGTTTAACTGGACGCTGTCACTTGACACACAGCTAAAGAATCAATGGCTCTTTTGCGCGACAAGTTCAGTAGACGTTTTTTTCCACGTGATATCGATGTCAATTGGCGGCCAGGTTCATGTGATTTGACACCGTTTGACCTTCTTTCTTCGGGGTTATTTGAAAGAAAAGGTGTACGTCAATAAGCCAGCAACAAGTCAAGAGCTAAAGGATGTGTTAATCCGCCACATAATAAGCATACAACATACAAATTTAAAATGATTTTCGAAAAAATAAGTTAATCTAGATTTTTTGAAAAATAAAATGACATTTAAATTTTTGAGAAAAACTTATTTTGCAGGTACATTTTTAAATCCTAAAATATAGGAAATATATTTAAACAGACTTTTTGGAAGAAATTAGCAAGTTCTTGCGACCCAGTCGTGAATTTTATTTATATCAAAATTGGTTTTCTGTTGAATACAAAAAAACTTAAGAGATTTTAATTTTAAAAAATTAAATAACTCAACTTTTGAAGTGAATTTGCTTTGGAAGTAATATTTAAATACAAATTTCAATAGTATAAATGTCCCAAAATGGACACTAATGGCTAATTGAAAACATAATAAAAGGGTCATATCTATTGATATACAAGCTTTGAATTTCTTGAGATTTGAAGTGAAAAAAGATTCTGAAACGTGTAATTTGTGAGTGACGCACAAATGTTTCTTCCCAACTTATTTGTTTACCTTAATTTGTTTTAATTTTTGTTATGTACTCAAAAGCACCTATTTACTTAAATTCAAACCAAACATTTTTCTCTCTAAAACTCTTGAGTTTTTTCGAATACTTTTAGATCAAAATACAAGTAAGCAGACTGATAGCGATAGTAATAATAGACTCCTGAAAAAAAAAGTGTGAAAAAACTTCGTCAAAAAAGCCTGACATTTCTTCATATCAGATCCTCTCTCATTTTCTGGATTTTTGAATTTTTTAGCGTTCTTAGCACAAATAGAAATGGATACAATAAACGCATATTTTATTTTTGGAAAAAAGCTACGTTTCAAAACAATTTCTTACATTTCTGCGTGAAATGCAGCAAAAACCCTCTAAACTATTGTGTTTTAACTCTTAAATATGGCATATTTAGAAAACTTTTGGATTCTGGAAATGCTTTCATATGTAGGGACTGGGAGTCATGCAAAGTAGGTAGTTATACCATACTTTGCTTTACAACAGTGTTCTAAAAAGTTATCATTTTAGCAATTGAAATGTGTTAAAATTAGGTTAATAATTAGCCTCCTTTACAAAACATTAAAGAACATTCTAAAGCTGAGAGTAAAACCTCATCTAAGTGTGTGACCCCCCCCCCCTGATGAAAAGTTTGGATCCGGCGATATTTTGTTCCATAAAAATTGGACAGTTTAACAGAAATGAAAAAATTAATATATCATCCACTGGGGAAGACAATTTTGTTCGGATTGTAGAGTGGTGGCACTATTATTGTGATCTTTTTTGTTCGTATATGTGGGCTAGAAGAATTTTTTGGTCAACGGTGATAGTTACAAACCGATTTTTTTTTAATAAAATCGAAGAAATAGATTTGACCACACGAATACGGATAAATTATCAAAACTGTAGGTCCCTTCAATTCCTGCTATACTCGCACACAGGAAAGGTTAAGAGTTGTAAGTCTCTAGACCCTAGTTCTCAACGGATTGTTGCGCGACCCAATTTAATTATTTATTTTTAGCCCACGAATTTTAATAATTATGTTTTAAGTCACCTTGACGATTTTTTTTAAAACTGTGAAGGCTAATAATCCAACCAAAACAATTCAACACGAAACCATCAAAACAGCCTTGAAAAATTATAAACCTAGCCGAGGCAGTCACTTGAACGACGTTGCTTTTTCCAAAAGAGTTATAATACATGGACAATAATTAATTTCGTCCTTAAAAAAATTACTTTTATTTGGTCCATCCCTTATATACAAAAGTATGATTTGATTTATACGAACTATATAAAGCCTTTAAGGCAAGTTTTAACTTTTAAAGATTAAGTACAAAAACAAAACGTAAAAGTTTCATCAACTTGAACTAACTAATCACAATAGGTGTACCATCTCTGTTCTTAAATTGTACTTTAAACAAGAATCCAACCTTTAAAATCTGCGACACAGAATTAAATTCGTTTTCACACGATTTCCTCTAGGAAAATTGTGTCTGTTAAATGTCTGGGGAATCGAGTTCTGTGTCGAGGGCAATTTTCTTCTGTATAACTTTCATGCAACCTCTTTTCCTTCCATTTCTTATCTTCACAGCACCTAACCCCCAGTGCTTCTTCGTATTTTCTTCAATTTCCATTGTTAAAATCATGAATTGAAACATCACACGTAAAGACACCAGAAAAATGGCTCAATTTTGTTTCCGTATCCGTATCTACTGGTATAGATGGGAAAACTGCCTCAAGCATGAAACACACACTTTTTACACAAACAAAACCTACGTTTTTTTGTATCTTTGAGAAAATATTATATACCGGATGCTGATGATAGAGATGGCTGCCATTGAATATTTAGGTTTTGTTATAAAACATATGTTGGTATATGTATAAAATATAGTTTATATGTTGTGTTTGTGTGAGCTGTGTACAGACGTGAATGAGTTAAACTTCCACTGGGAAAAGTGATTGCCTGTGACTTGCATAATAATGTTGTTATATTGAAGGTGCAGGAAGATTTAAAGATTCTTTAAGGTTTCTTCCTGAGCTAAAGATTTTATATAATCTTTAAAAGCTAAGAGATGTTTCTTGAGAACGGGCGGTGGTTTCGACCCATTGGTGAACCTGGTTAAATAAGGGGCTTCAATTACTTCTAACATGTTTTCATTAGAAAGAAAAATTTATTTTTTGCAATGAAAGTGTAAAAGAAGTTTAAGAATTTTTTTCTTTTTCTACAACTGTATTTGAAAAAAATCAATGGATTACTACTTTAAAAACTGCTTATAATCCTCTTTTTGCTTGTTTCGGAACCTGGATGAATCTTTGCCATACAAAACCTTCAAGGAACGCTTTCATTGAACAAATAGCCAATTCGAAATTTGCTTACTGGTACTGTCACTACTGCCGTAAGCTCTCTGTATTCCAACTCGCTTTTAAAATGTTTTTTTTTTAAGGCTGACATTTTAAAACTTTCTAAAGATTTTGACACTGCAGTTTGCAAATTAAATGCATACTCTGTAACCAACATCATGGTCGATAGTTCTACTTCGACTAATGAAGTAGACATTCTATTACTACTACTATCTCTTCTGCAGCTGAAGATATTCTCGCGCAATAAGGTTCTGTTGTTAATTACGCAGAAAGTGTACCTGACAAACAAAAGAAGCCGAGAAAACTCTGAACTTGCTAGAAATTCTACACCACTCACAAAAAAGACAAATTTCAACATCACTCAAATACCTTCAGATCCCACCGGAACCTCTCATATAGCTCAAATTTTTCACTCAAATTTAGCTTCGAATAGCGACTCCGTCAAAGCTGTCTCGAAACCAAAAAAAAATTGTATATCTCGTCCGAACAAAGCTACAACGCAAGAAGATATAACTTCTCACGTAGTATCTACCAAGAACATACCTTGTAGCTCATCCTACTAAGATCACTAAACCAAATAGCTTTATTTCTTCTTTTAAATTAGTATCGAATCCCATGTTCTTCGATTCTATTCTATTTTAGCCCCCAGACACTTAAGTCAAAGAATTTTACACAAGGTCAAAAACAAGTTGAAGACCAAGTCAAAAAACTTAACATGCTTGCGCTCTTCTAACAAAACCTAAAGGAACTTCGTAGTAAAACTGATGATATTTGTCTTAGCTTCCAATCGTTTCCACACGACGTTTTCGTTTTGACAGAAACTTAGCTTAATTCAAGCTTTTCCGACACAGAACTTTTCAACCAAGAGTTCGAAAATTACATATTTCTCTTCTTCTGTATATTTTCCATTTGAATTATCAATTAAACTGGTATGTGTGAAGATAATGGTACAGACTAAGACCATTTTCATTTCAAACGTTTACATTCCTTCAAAACGTTTGTAGTCTGTTTATAACAAACTCTCCTTGGTATTAGACTTTCTTAAAAATGTATCCATCTCTGACCCCAATATTTTACTTATAGGTGATTTCAATTTATCACACATTGACTGGATTCCATCCGAATACGAATCTTGAAGACTCTTTTTTTAAGATAATGATCCAATTTTAAAAGACAGAAATAGGCTGTGGAGAACTTTGTTTTAAAGCTATAAAGGGGAACAATTCTGTCATACAATATTTCAGCAATACCTAAACTGTTTTCGAAGGTGTTGAGCTCATCGCATTAGTCTTACCTAACACTGAAAGAATTTTTCAAATATTACCAGCAATTCCTTAAAATAGCACGTTCAAACAAACAAACAAACTCTTAAGATTATAAAATCATCAAAATTGGTTCTGGGTTTCAGTTGTGAAGGTAAAACAGAACGACTTTGAGTAACTTTAGAGAAGTCTTTAAGTTAACAAGGGTAAAAAGAGTAAAATTCGAACAAAATGGAAGTAATTTTAAAACAAGTTTTTGGAGTTTTAAACCATTGTTCAAAAACTTTCAAAAAATCTCATGTCTTCGTAGTACGAACTACAGATACCTTTTTAAAAATCACAAATTGACGAATTATACATGGTAACTTGGGTCTGTACTCATAAAGACGCCATCCTGATCCAGAAGACGAAAATAATCTAATGATAACTTTTTTTGTATAAAAACACATTTTTAAATATCACCTAGGCACAGGTTTAATATATAATGATGTACTTAAACAGAGAATACCTTTTGCAACTCTCTGTTTCTATGAACTTAGGACGTAATTCAGTAGTAAAGTCATCTCTCGAGCAACTAAATTCATCCCCTATAAGACAATCATCCAAGTTTTCATTTCTGGATCCCAGGCTTAATACTTGTAAAGGCAATATAAGGAAGCCTTCAAATGCTTTGAGAGAGTAATTCTTTCAGTGATTTGAGTCCACCTGGAGATTGGAGCAGAAGATACAACAACGAACTGAATACCGGCTGCACAGCGATACTGATCTATAGTCAACAGAAAAAAAGTCTATGGCTAGATAATGTAGAACGAATGGACAGCAACGCTCCACGCCGGAAGGTCTTCAAATTCAATTCCAATGGTTGTCACAGCAGAAAAAGACTGCTACTGCAAGGAGGTGAGAGAAAATCTTAGCCAAGTTGGCCTGCGAATCTCGACACTACTATATACCAAAATGGACCTAGTTCTGCCTCTGACTGAAACGCCGCCGCCTTAAGTAAGTAAGTAATCTACGGTGAGTCTAATTTATCGAAATAAATGTCACAAGTGTGAATTTTGAGCTGGAAATGTCATTGTTTCATATTTTCTTAACAACCTGGGTTATCATATAAGTATGGTTATTTTCTAACCTTACTTTTTTTAACTTGGGTTGTCTTAGACTGAGTTATTTTCTTAAGCTCTGTTATTTTTTAACCCCGGTTATTTTACAAACAGCTGTTTGAAATTGTATTTGACCAAAAAGACGGCTTAGTCAGCATATTTAGATTGATGTCAAAACCACAAGTTAAGTGAATTTTGTATGTTTTTTAATTTGTTTATACAATGGTAAATTTTGAAATTTGGTAGCGAATTATATTCCACTTTTTAACTTGGCAATGCTTTAAAAAAAACTATTTCTATGTCAATTTTAAGATGCACAATTATTTTTAAGAGGTATTTTAAATTCATTTTCTTGATAGGAAAATTTTCAGTCTGATCATAGTCTCGTCTCGTCGAACCAAAACGAGACAGAAATCAAATTTGCTTCAACTTGCGGTGCTCTAGCCCAAGAAAAAACTTTAATAGACGAGATCTACACAATAACAAGCCAAGGCTAACATTTTTCGATTTTGACGAAACGGTAACGAGACGAATAGAGAATACTTTGCAAGTTCCAAAAATTAGCTGGATTCACTCATACCGTGTGCTTAAAGTGTGCTGTTTCAGGAAGTCCTAAGTTAAAGAGGGTTAGGACCTATTTAAGTTTGTGAGAAAGATAAAATCCAAATTAGTCTCGATGATAACACAATTCATACTTTCAATTATATCTTTTGCTAAAGTCATGAAAAATTGGGCATATTGGATGCATACCACTTATTGAAGCTACAGGCGGTGGGGAACTGCGTTGTGCAACGATTATATTGTATTTCATACAGAAGCCAACCCAATATTACTTTTAAAGATATTGAGGAATCGCTTGATGTAAGACCCTTAACTTCACTATCATAAAAAACGTTTGTAATCCATGAGTTTACGATTTATTAAACAATTTCCATAAATTTATTAGCTTGAAGGCCCTTTTGGAAGTTGAATGATGTTCATTTTTGACTACATACATATCTTAGACTTGAAGTTTCAAGAAGTTTAACTAGGTTCAAAATTCCAACTAACCACAAATTGAACCCCTATAATTGCTGCACTGTCAGAAGAAACTATGTACATTTGCTGGTATAACAAGGCACAGAGTTCAAACAATTTTATTTTGGAAAAACCTTTTAAATGTGCATTCAAAGGACCCCATTAATTTAAAATTTATCATCAGTAGATACATATGTCAAATAAATCAAAAACATGCAACCAAAAAAAATAGAGTATCAAAATAACAAGTATACGCCACAGTGACCTACTTAGTACTGCACTCAAAGAGCATTTTGTTTTTCACTTTTCCTCTGATGATACTGAAACTGATACTGAAACTATAATATTTCTCTTTCAAACGAAACTCCCCCCCCCCCCTCTTATCAAGTTGTGTGGTGTGTTCTAACATTCTTATCAAAAAACGTTTGAGACCTGCGCAATCTAAGAAGAAGCAGCTTACATTTATTAAAAATTCTCTTTTTAATCAAAATGACGTGCATTATTGTTTATGGACTTTTATTCTGTTCGAAATCTCTTTGAAAATTCTTCGAAGAGAAGAATTTCCAGAAAATTTACATCTCCCAAACCTTCCAAGAATTCTTCGTCGCCTCTGGTGATTATAACTTTCTCTTCTTCCAGTTTTCATTGGTGAAAGTTCCAGTTAACAATCAAAATAGAGAGTACACATTTTCAACAACACCACCACTGGCTAGCTTTTCTATGCTGTGCTGTCTGCCTCTACTCTGCTTGCCTTAAGCCCTCTACTGCACCATGTTATGTTATCCCCTCTGTCCCTTCCGCGCACTCATATCACAACCGGGTTCGTGATTTTCCGAAACGTCAAGGAAAAACCTAATTTTCTACCGACGAACGATTCAGTGTTTCGTATGGTTTAGCATTGTACGGAGTTGCGCTGTCACATCCTCGCGTTTTTTTCTGTTTTCATTGAATACAAATAAAAAAGTTATCCTTGCGGGTTCCTTTGGTTGGTTCCCTCGGCAGCAGGATATAATTAAATATTCAGTGTGATTGCGAATAATCATTTTTTGTTGTTGTTGCCTTTTAAGTGTGTCTGCCCCTTGTGTGTCAGTCGAGCAAGTTTTAAATAATTTTTCAATCTCCATTCAAGTTACGATTTTTGTACTCTATTTGTGAACCTTCCCTTCTTGTTGGTCTTTTAACAACCTCCTGATTTCTAATTCTTGGTCATTCATTTCCTGTCACTGTTGCACTTTTCACATAATGTGCCCACTTGAATGGATCTCAATTTAGCGGATAATTTGCCATTGTAAATATTTTAAAAGGATTTCTCATCGTCACGACATTTGAATTTGTAAAATACAAAAGCAAAACAAAGGCAAAAGAAAATAACGAAACAAGAAAAGCAAAACTACGCAAGGATTACGATACGACGACAAATACTATCGTCATCCTCATCGTCGTCCTTTTCGTTGTCGTCCTCTTGGTCGTCTACATCGTCGTCGTTGATGGTCGCCGGCGTTGGCGTTAGCGTTAGCGTCGTCTGCTACTGCCTCCGTTCAACCGGTCGTCATTCTGGTTCGTCCTTGTGAAATGTTTGTGTACGGTTTTCAGTGTTTTGAGTGCTATTAGCGTGCGGCGGAAACGAAGGCATTTTCTGTTTGCTTTTTTTTATTTTTTGTTGTCGGTGTATAGGGGTTTGAGCCTTCTAAAGAGGGTGTTTAAATGTGTGTCCGTAAAAAAGGAAACAAGTTGGAAAATAAATTGAATTGCAATGTGCTGGCACTATGGTGTGTTGTTCCGGGACAAAAATTGAATTAAGTGTGAAATATTAAACAGGCGGAATTTAGTGTGGGGGAGGTGCACGGTGACGGTTAAAGTGAGAAGCAAAGGAATTCATAAAACTTTCACTCGGTGTCACACTGATTTTTTAATTACATACAAAATAAAATTGTTTACGAATCAGATTCTAAATTTATAATTATATATTGCACATTTACTAACGTTGGCCCAGAGTGAGAGAAGGAAAATTAAAGAGAGAGTGCGAGAGAAAGAGTGAGAAAGATTGTATACTTTTGACTATAAGAAAATGTTGATAGTTTTTCAGAAATTAATGTGATTGTGGTGTTGTTGTTTAATTTTGTGAGTTAAATATTTTTATTTCAATATTTAAAACAAATGTGCGGTAAAATGGATGTCCTTTGGGCGTCTGGTTGGATTATATTTCTAATAAGTGCTGCTGCTCTACCAGAGATACCATCGAAGGGTAAGTTATTATGTGCAACAAAAGATATGAAAATCTATAATTTTTAATTGATTTTATTTTTTTCTCGAATTCTGAGATCTTATTTTAAGAAGGATCCAAAATGGAGTATTTTGTAATAGTTGATTCGATTAAAAAATAAAATATCGATGACAGCTTTGATCTCAAAGACAGGGTTCAGTTTTCCCCAATTTATTTTTATATATTTTTGTTTCCTTTTAAGCCAAAACATTGTGATATTGGTTCTTTGAAATTAATTAAAGGCAATTAGGTCAGTTGCGAGAAATTCGATACAACAATTGGTGGTACATACATACATACAAATGTACGAACATATGCACTTCCTCTTCTGAAGAAATAGAAATATAATGCATACTGAGAGTGCATAGATTAAAATTGAAATATGAGAACATTCATATTTATGTAGGTTCTTGTGTGTTAATGGGTTTTGAGTTTTTTTTGTTTCAATTTAAATATATTTTATAGGAAATTTTTTTTAAAATATAATTCCCTATTGAGTTATGTTCACATTTCTCTAAGATTAATCAATGTAATGAAATTAAGACATGAGAATAAAGAGTCCTCTTAAATTGATTCTTGAAGCTGAACATAAGTTTTTAAATATTTTATGTACGCAGTGAGGCTTTTAAGTTCCTGAATTTTGACACTTATCATAATAATTCGTACTTAATCTTGAAAGAGAAAAAAATGATTAATTCATAAAGTAATTACATTAATAACATAAAGTACTCTGTTAGGTATGTACATGCCAGGAAAATATTTTTTTTTAAAGAAAGCCAATGGTATTTCCCATTTTTGACACAATTTAACTTAAGTGGTATTTTCACCACTTTAAAAAAAACTGTCATATTTATGATATAATATACCAATATTTGATTCTTAATGTGTCCTATCTTATTAGATTGTTGGAAACTAATTTTTCAAAAGTTAAATGTCTCCGTTTGAGTCCAAACCGCCACAGACAATACTTGTCTGATCTTGAAATTTGTATCGTCTATTATAAATATGTATTTATTTGTGAGTTCTTATATTTGACATTGCAACAACATTATTTCAAAACTTTACGATATGCAATATTGTGTTCTTTGAACCATTTTTTTGTTCGAAGAACCGTAAAATTTGTGATGTATTTTATGTTTTATATATGCATATTTTTTTTTATTTTTGTCAATATTAGTTTAAGGAAGGAAGAGCTAAGTTTTGGCAAATAATAAGCTAGAAAAATTGATGGACAATTTGGCTAATGCCTAGTTTATTATAAATCTGTTTTGGTACTAAGCGTAATATTAAGATTATTTTTAAAATTTACAGTTCAGTAATTTTTCGCATTCTAAAATTACTTTTTTTAGTATTAAACAGTTCATTCAACTGAATTTATTTAAAAATCATAATTAATAACCTTTTTTTTAAAAATAATTGGTGTTTTTCTTATAATAATTTAGAATGTTAATTTTTTTAATACTGTTTTTATAAATATTTTTGCCATACCCTTATTTAGTTTTTCATTTGAATTTCGTTAGAAAATATTGAACCGATTTTGAAATCTAAATTATGAGTCTAAACAAAAATTTGAATTTAATTTTATTCGAAGATCAAATATTATTTTGACAGTTCAGAAAAACGGAAGGTTTATTGTTCCAGAAGAAGTTTAATCACAAAATTACATTTTCTTGATAGTATTTTTCGGTAGCAATAAAAGAAATATATTGAGACCAAGTTAGAAAAACGAATTTAATTTCATAAAAATTTATAAAACCGTTTTTGAGAAAATACGATTTTTTTTACTTTTGAGAAAACCATTTTTATGGGAACCATCGTTAATTTTCGACTTGAAAAATGAAAAGAAAAACACATAACACAAATCCGCTTTAAACTTTAATTTCAAGTTTGCCCCTATTAGACTCAATTGCTAAAGCTTGCGGGGTGAAAAAAGGCAGGCAACAGGCAGACTGATAGAACTGACGGACCTTCGTTTTTTCAAGTTTCCTATTTTATTATAAAGAGTTAAATCAATATATTTTCACTATCTTTAAATATTGAAAATAATTTTTTGAATTGCTAAAAGAACTCGAAAATCAGTACCATTTTTTTCTCAACAAATTTAATTCAAAATTTAATTTTTAATACTTTTTAGTCATGTTTTTGTTTCAGGTTTTTAGTTTTCTCTCAATTGGTTATAGTTTTGACTAAGATAATTTTTGAACTTTTTTACCAAATTCTATCAATATTTTTTAAATTAAGGCTGATGGCTTTGTTGTTAATGTTTTCATAATATATATAATATATATTAATAATAATACTGTAAATAAATAAATGAATTAAGTAATTTTTAAGGCAGCACAATTGTTTATTTGTGAGTCAAAAATCGATTTCTACCAATTATAAGTAGTTATTTGGTTCCTATCTTAAAAAAAAAACTTTAAATTTGATTTTTCGAAAAATTTTAATTGATGTTAAAAACGTTATTGTTTATTATAATTTTTTTTTGGAATTATGTCTTATCATTTCTTATCCATTTGTAAGAAAATCGTCACATTACATATTATACAATTTAATTGAAGTCGCAAACTGTGAGATATTTAGGTTCAATAATTTTTTTTTAAAAAGCCCTTTCTGCATCTTTCTGTGTTATTATTTACATAATAAAATTTAAATAAAGTCTCTACAGGTTCTACACAGACAAATTTGATCTTTATTCTAGGGACCTTGAAACGAGCAGAATTGACAATTTTTTTAAATTTTATTCTACCCATTACAATAACTTCCCATGGAAAGTTAAAAATATTTAGGTTAAGAACAAAAAGTGATGTAATACAGAATAATTTCATACAAAGAAGAATAACCATTTTTTACATCCGCTGCAGTTTTTGTGAAAAATCGAATGAACAGTTCTTATAGAATAAATAAAAATGTAAAAAATTACTTGACTTTAAAATCCTAAGAATAAATAAAGACTGAAAACATTATTTTATAGAAAATATTACTCTAAAAATAAGTTATTAAATGCAAACAAATCAAAATGACATTTTTCTTTAAAACAGAAATTCATAAAAATATCATTAAGTATTGTTAAAAAAAAAACAAATATTATTAACTGACTTGAAATTTATTTCGTATAAAAAACATTGTTGGTAACTTTTGTTAAACTTAAGTATTATTTTAAAGTGCAAAAACTTTCAATGCGATGTAGAGCAGAACATAAATCGGGCCAAATTCTTCCTGTCTCCTTTGCCTATTTCAACTGAAAGAAGCTATTTTCTTAAAACTTTAGCCTAACTTTACAAATATTATACGACCATTTTCTTAAAAACCACTAAAACGGCCATCATGAATTACATTTGGTCGAAAATAAAGATTCAAAAACAGTATTTAAGTACAAATATTTATGTTTAAATTTCTCGTTAGCCATTAACCTAAATATTTTGATATATGGAAGGTTTTATTATGTTTTAATTTAGTATAACAAAAATGAGTTGATTCTTTATTAAAATTTTATTTAATTTTTTAAATTCCCATAGGAAGATTTGTTATTGATCTGATTCGTAGAATTAAAAATGTTGCCATTTTAATTTAGAATCTAAATTAAAAAAAGAGGCTAGGATGCGACCCACACTTCAAATCCAGTCTGTCGATTTGTCTTGCTTAAAAGTTTGTCTATATGTACTCGTATCAATTTTTACCAAATTTGCGTACTATTTTTTGTAGATTTTATTTTTTATAAAAAAACGGACTATTCTTATATAAAAATTACTGAATATCAAAACAATATTTTCTATGAAATAAAATAAGCTTGAAGCCAATATTTTTAATTTTTAAAAAGCTATTTGAGTCGAAAGTAAATTTTTACCAAGTTTTAGTATTGTTTTTTTTTTTTTTAGAGTTTTACTTTTTGTCAATTCGATTTTTTTCAAAATTTGATCGAATGTTGAAAACCTTTTTTTATAAGATAAAATTAGAAGCCAATATTTTTGAAAAGGTATTTGAGTGGAAAATCAATTTTTACCAACATTTGTTAAATTCTTTGTAGGTTTTTAATTTTTTGTATAAAAACTGTCAATTTGATTTTTTCAAAATTTTACTGAATGTTAACAACAATATTTTTGGAAAGATAAAAGTAGTTTAAAGCGAATATCTACAATTTTTGAAAAGATATTGAGTCAAAAATAAATTTTTACCAACTTTTATACCCTTTTTTTAGGTTTTTATTTTTGTAAAAAAACAGTCAATTCGATTTTTCCCAAAATAAGTAAAAATTAGTTATAAGCTATTATCTCAATTTTTGAAAAGATATTTGAGTCAAAAATCAATGTTAACTAACTTTTAAAATTTTTTTTAGGTTTTTATTTTTTGTAAGAAAAATGTTGATTCGATTTTTCTCAACATTTTTCAGAATGTTGAAAACAATATTTCTTATCAAACAAAATTAGGTTGAAGCCTAAATTTCAAAGTTTTGAAAAAAAAAATATTTGAACCGATATTCTATTTTTACCAACTTTGAGTAATATTTGTTTTAGATTTTTATTTTTTTATAAAAAAAAACTGTTAATTCGATTTTTCTTTAAATTTTATCAGACGTCAAAAACATTATTTTTCGTTGCACAAAATAGTTTCTGAGAAGAAATCATATTTTAATCGTAAAATTTTGGGGGTGACAAATTTTTGTTCCCTTTTTTTGATTTATAAAAAAAAACGTTAAATGGATTTTTTCAAAAAATATACTTCTTTAGTATCACGTTACAATATATTATTTAAAATTTAATTTAAGTCTCTAGCATTTTTGGTTCATAAGATATTTAAGGTTAACCAAAATCTTCATCTTTTTTTTTAAACTGCTATGGTAAAAAAACCACCCACGCAATTTTCTTGAGAGCCCTTTCTGCATCTTTCTGCCTTATTATCTTAATAACAAAATTTATTTGAAATCGATATCTCTTCTGGTTCTTGAGCTATGGACGACGAAAAAACGCACGGATGTACGGACGTACGAACGTACGTACACACGCACGCACAGACATCTTTCTAAAAATCTTTTATTTCGACTCTAGGGACCTTGAAACGTCGAGAAATGTCAAAATTTTCAATTTGACAAATCGGACCCATTACAATAACTTCCAATGTGAAGTTAATAAAAAATAAAAAACATACTACCTAACCTCAATTTCTTGTGGTAAATATAATATCGAAACTAGAAATAATTGTTTAATTTTTTATTATTTTCTCATTATAAATTCAATGTTTATTCTAAACAAGATGTTAAAATATACATTTTTGCTAAAAGGATTATTAATAAATTCGCATGTTTTCGAATAAATAATATCAAGTTATATATTTTGAATATCTAAATGCTTACCTGCCGACTAGGTGTTTTAAAATCTGAAAAATAACGAAAATTTAAACTTATCATTCTGTGTTTCAAAATTCTTTCCTAAAAGGTGAATTATAATAAATTTTATTCAAACGTGTGCTAGAAAACGGATTTTTTTTTTAAACTTAAAATAAGGACATAGTAGTTTTTATCAAAATGAATACAAATTAATATTTTTGTCTGATATACACTTATTTTAGCCAAATAGTATTTTTTACCAATCAATATAATTGACTTAAAAAATCAATTCAACTTTCACAACCTGAAAACTTAATATAATTAAAACGAGTCAAAGACGAAAATAGAAAAATGAAAGCGTTTTTTCCCTTAAAAAATTATAAAAGAATAAATGTCAGAATTTTCGAAGACATCTTCTTTGTTTTTCAATCTTTCCTAATTGCAACAGAATTTTTAAATCAAATCCAACTTTTCCCCGTATCGAAAAACCAATTATTTTTACTTTGAAATTT
Source organism: Eupeodes corollae (assembly GCF_945859685.1). Taxonomy (NCBI): domain Eukaryota; kingdom Metazoa; phylum Arthropoda; class Insecta; order Diptera; family Syrphidae; genus Eupeodes; species Eupeodes corollae. The sequence goes on along the minus strand of NC_079147.1, from coordinate 197,570,159 downwards.
CAATTTCATAAAATTAAAATTAATATCGATACCTATGTGGGTACCACCAGCAAGCTCTACGACAATCATACCTTTTCTTAAAAGAAGCGAAATGATTTCTTGATTAATCAAAATCGATTATTCAAAATCGGAATTCATTTGATTAAACATACCCTCTACACCAGAGCAAATAAAACAGGCTCCCACCGTCGTCGTTGTCGTGCCACGGAGTGTCGGAATGGCAATTCAAAAAGATAAATCTTTTCAAATTTAGGAAAACAAATTGCCTCCATCCTTCTCATCAAATCGCCTTTGGTTGGTTCTTTTTCGGGATACAATAAAGAGTATTGAAAGATGGCTAAAAAGACGGGGGTAAGGAATAAGAATATGAATAAAAATATAAGAAAGACAAAAATAACCACTCCTCTGTAAAGGTCCTTAAGGTATAAGGAAAACGAAGCTTGTTGAGGTCGCTTTTCTGTTGCAAACAAAAAAAAACAAAAATACAGGTGGATGCCTCAAGAAAAGCTAAATAGCAAATGAAAGTTCAAAAAAAAAAGCAAGACAACAGGAAGGACTAAAATAAACAACAACTTCAAACGACAAAAGCAGTTATGTCGCTGCAAGGAGCAGGAGCAAGAGAGAGCTCCTAGAGTCCTTCATCTAATCTGAAGACTTTTAAAAAGGAAAAATGCTGGTCGTTTGTTTCTCTTTGTTTTCTTCTTATTTTGTTTTTGTTTTTGTGTTCTTCTGTGAATATTTACGGCTCTTGTTTTGTCCTTATTCGAAGACACGATCCAATGTAAATTGGCTATCAAGTTCCTTCAGGTTCCGTTCAGGTACCCTCCATCTTTTATTTTATTGGGAAAAATTAAATTTATGGGAAACCATAAATAAGTCTTTATTTGTTTCGTTTATATTTTTCTTCGTCCTTGCTCCTTATGTGTTACGTTTCTCAAGACCGCCGCCGCTGTAGTCGATCCACTCACCGTCTGATTCTAGATTGTGCCTTTTGTTTTTGTTGCTCTGTGTATGGGAGTATTTTGTGTTTTGTTTGACTCGACGTTGTCATCTTGCGACATAATGTCCTTTTTCTTTTCATGATTATATTTTTTTCTTCGCTCCTGTTTTCTTGCTATATGTTTGATATTTTTCATATAACGCGCGCGTCTTTTGTGTTTCTGAAAATTGCCATCAATACATTGGCTATAATATTTTTTGAATCCTTGATGGATGAAAAGAGTGAGGGGTAAAGAGTATTTTTTTTTTCATTTTTTCCCTTAAGAAGTCCTTGAATGTGAGTAAAGAGGCTGTTTTGCCGGTAAATTATGAATTTATGACGTCGTTTTGTGTTTTATTTTTTTTCAAATATTTTTTTCTGTTCTGTTCTTAATTTTTTTGTACTTATTTTTTTTTTTCGTTTTAAGAAGAAGAAAAGAAATTACAAAATGGAAATTAAAGCTCATGATGCGCACCAATTACTTTGAAAAAAAAATATATACCTATTTTATATAGAAAAGATCCTTATGATGATGGCAGAAAGGACAACAAAGAATTATTATTATTATTATTTATTTATTATATTTTTTTTTGCTTGATTTTACTTTCGAATTTTCTGGTTCATTTGTCTTGTCTTGAGAATCTTCTCAAGTCAACCTAAAGTTTAATGATTCGGAAATAATGTAAAAGAAACAAAAGTTAAAGAAAAAAGAAATATTATACCTATACAAAAATAAAATTATGAATCAAGGACATTTTTTGTTTTTGTGCAGGGAAAAAATAAAACACAAATTTCACGTTAAAAACAAGGCAATTAGATGTTTGAATGGACAAAATAAGGCTTTTTGATTTCTAGGATACGAGAGGACATTTTGGTCGTAAGAGTGGGAGGTTATAAACCTATTGATATAATAACCTATACATTTATTGATATTTTTTTTAAATAGGAAAGTTTTCATGAAAATATTCAGGTAGATAGGTAAAAGTTAATTATTCTCTTTGAATGAAATTTAAGTTCATTGATTTAAGAATAATATAATTGAATTTTTTCCTTAACAAAGGTTTTTTTTTTAATTTTCAATAATTTATAGAGACAGATGCCATAATTTATTAA
>NC_079147.1:197536272-197567867 GCF_945859685.1 Eupeodes corollae | reverse complement strand
GAATCCCATGTTCTTCGATTCTATTCTATTTTAGCAGCCAGACACTTTAGTCAAAAAATTTTACACAAGGTTAAAAACAAAGTGTTTCTTTGAAGACCAAGTCAAAAAACTTAACATGCTTGCGCTCTTCTAACAAAACCTAAAGGAACTTCGTAGTAAAACTGATGATATTTGTCTTAGCTTCCAATCGTTTCCACACGACGTTTTCGTTTTGACAGAAACTTAGCTTAATCAAGCTTTTCCGACACAGAACTTTTCAACCAAGAGTTCGAAAATTACATATTTCTCTTCTTCTGTATATTTTTCCATTTGAATTATCAATTGAACTGGTATGTGTAAAGATAATGGTACAGACTTAAACTATTTTTCATTTCAAACGTTTTACATTCCTTCAAAAACGTTTGTAGTCTGTTTATAACAAACTCTCCTTGGTATTAGACTTTCTTAAAAATGTATCCATCTCTGACCCCAGTATTTTACTTCTAGGTGATTTTAATTTATCACACATTGACTGGATTCCATCCGAATACGAATCTTGAAGCCTCTCTTTTTAAGATAATGATCCAACTTTAAAAAAACAGAAATAAGCTGTGGAGAACTTTGTTTTAGAGTTATAAAGGGGAACAATTCTGTCATACAATATTTCAGCAATACCTTAACTGTTTTCGAAGGTGTTGAGCTCATCGCATTAGTCTTACCTAACACTGAAAGAATTTTTCAAATATTACCAGCAATTCCTTAAAATAGCACGTTCAAACAAACTCTTAAGATTATAAAATCATTAAAATTGGTTCTGGGTATCAGTTGTGAGGGTAAAACAGAACAACTTTGAGTAATTTTAGAGAGATCTTTAAGTTAACAAGGGTAAAAAGAGTAAAATTCGAACAAAATGGAAGTAATTTTAAAACAAGTTTTTGGAGTTTTAAACCATTGTTCAAAAAATTTCAAAAAATCGCAGACATGAGTAGTACGAATTACATATACCTTTTTAAAAATCACAAATTATACATGGTAACTTGGGTCTGTACTCATAAAGACGCCATCCTGATCCAGAAGACGAAAATATTCTAATGATAACTTTTTTTGTATGAAAACACATTTTTAAATATTAAACGACGTGAGATCTTACCTAGGCACAGCTTTAATATAAAATGATGTACTAAAACAGAGAATACCTTTTGCAACTCTCTGTTTCTATGAACTTAGGACGTAATTCAGTAGTAAAGTCATCTCTCGAGCAACTAAATTCATCCCTTATAAGACAATCATCCAAGGTTTCATTTCTGGAACCCAGGCTTAAGACTTGTAAAGGCAATATAAGAGAGTCTTTAAATGCAACGAAATTGCCCCCCTATAAGACAATCATCCAAGTTTTCATTTCTGAAACCCAGGCTTAAGACTTGTAAAGGCAATATAAGAGAGTCTTTAAATGAGAGAGTAATTCTTTCAGTGATTTGGGTCCACCTGGAGAGTGGAGCAGAAAACACAACAACGAATTGTATACCGGCTGCACAGCGATACTGATATATAGTCAACAGAAAAAAGTCTATGGTTAGATAATATAAAGCGAATGGACATCAACGCTCCATGCCGGAAGTTCTTCAAATTCAATTCCAATGGTTGTCACAGCAAAAAAAAATTGCTACTCGATTGGTGCAAGCAGGTGAAAGAAAACCTTAACCAAGTTTGTTTACGAATCTCGACACTACTAGCTGTATACCAAAATGGTCCTAGGTCTGCCTCCGACTGAAACGCCACCTTAAGTAAGTAAGTAATCTACGGTGAGCCTACTTCATCAAAATAAATGTCACAAGTGTGAATTTTGAAATGTCATCGTTTCATATTTCCTTAAGAACCTGTGTTATCATAAAAGTTTAGTTATTTTATAACCTTACCTTTTTGAACTTGGGTTGTCTTATATACTGAGTTATTTTCTTAAGCTCTGTTATTTTCTACCCTTGGTTATTTTACAATCAGCTGTTTGAAATTGTATTTGACCAAAAAGACGGTATACTCAGCATATTTAGATTGATGTCAAAACCACAAGTTAAGTGAATTTTGTATTTTTTTTAATTTGTTGATACAATGGTAAATTTTGAAATTTGGTTATTTTTAAGTGAATTATATTCAACTTTTTAACCTGACAATGCTTTTAAAAAACTATTTCTACGTCAATTTTTAGACGTACAATTATTTTTAAGAGGTATTTTAATTCATAGAGACTTAAAACAACAAACCAGAGCTAGAGCCTTGATAGGAATATTTTCAGTCTGATTATAGTCTCATCTCGTCGAACCAAAACGAGACAGAAATAAAATTTGCTTCAACTCGCGGTGCTCTAGCCCAAAAAAAAAATTTTGATAGACGAGATCAACACAATAACAAGACAAGGCTAACATTTTTCGACTTTGACGAAACGGTAACGAGACGAATAGAGAATACTTTTCAAGTTCCCAAAATGTGCTGGATTCACTCATATTGTGTGCTTAAAGTGTGCTGTATCGGGAAGTCCTAAGTTAAAGACGGTTATGAACTATTTAAGTTTGTGAGAAAGATAAAATCCAAATTAGTCTTGATGATAACACAATTCATGTTTCGATTTTATCTTGTGCCAAATTCATGAAAAATTGTGCATTTTGGATGCACACCACTTATTGAAGCTACAGGTGGTGGGGAGCTGCGTTGTGGAACGATTGTATTGTATTCCATACAGAAGGCAAACGAATATAACTCTTAAAGATATTGAGGAATCGCTTGATATAAAACCCTTAAGTTCACTATTTTAAAAAACATTTGTAATCCATGAGTTTAAGATTTATTAAACAATTTCCATAAATTTATTAGCTTGAAGGTCTTTTTGGAAGTTGAATGATGTTCATTTTTGACTACATACATATCTTAGACTTGAAGTTTCAAGAAATTTAACTAGATTCAAAATTCCAACCAACTACAAATTGAACCCCTGTAATTGCTGCACTGTCAGAAGAAACTATGTAAATTTGTTGGTACAACAAGGTACAGAGTTCAAACAATCTTATTTTGGAAAAACCTTTTAAATGTGCATTCAAAGGACCCCATTAATTTAAAATTTATCATCAGTAGATACATATGTCAAATAAATCAAAAACATACAACCAAAAAATCGAGTATCAAAACAACAAGTATACGCCACAGTGACCTACTTAGTACTGCACTCAAAGAGCATTTTGTTTTTCACTTTTCCTCTGATGATACTGAAACTGATACTGAAACTATAATATTTCTCTTTCAAACGAAACCCCCCCCCCTCCTTATCAAGTTGTGTGGTGTGTTCTAACATTCTTATCAAAAAACGTTTCAGACCTGCGCAATCTAAGAAGAAGCAGCTTACAATTATTAAAAATTCTCTTTTTTAATCAAAACGAAATGCATTATTGTTTATGTACTTTTATTCTGTCGAAATCTCTTTGAAAATTCTTCGAAGAGAAGAATTTCCAGAAATGTTCTATCTCCCATAACTTCCATGAATTCTTCGTCGCCTCTGGTGATGATAACTTTCTCTTCTTCCAGTTTTCATTGGTGAAAGTTCCAGTTAACAATCAAAATAGAGAGTACACATTTTCAACAACACCACCACTGGCTAGCTTTTCTATGCTGTGCTGTCTGCCTCTACTCTGTTTGCCTTAAGCCCTCTACTGCACCATGTTATGTTATCCCCTCTGTCCCTTCCGCGCACTCATATCACAACCGGGTTCGTGATTTTCCGAAACGTCGAGGGAAAACCTAATTTTCTACCGACGAACGATTCAGTGTTTCGTATGGTTTAGCATTGTACGGAGTTGCGCTGTCACATCCTCGTGTTTTTTTCTGTTTTCATTAAATACAAATAAAAAAGTTATCCTTGCGGGTTCCTTTGGTTGGTTCCCTCGGCAGCAGGATATAATTAAATATTCAGTGTGATTGCGAATAATCATTTTTTGTTGTTTTTGCCATTTATTTGTGTCTGCCCCTTGTGTGTCAGTCGAGCAAGTTTTAAATAATTTTTCAATCTCCATTCAAGTTACGATTTTTGTACTTTATTTGTGTGAACCTTCCCTTCTTGTTGGTCTTTTAACAACCTCCTGATTTCTAATTCTTGGTCATTCATTTCCTGTCACTGTTGCACTTTTCACATAATGTGCCCACTTGAATGGATCTCAATTTAGCGGATAATTTGCCATTGTAAATATTTTAAAAGGATTTCTCATCGTCACGACATTTGAATTTGTAAAATACAAAAGCAAAACAAAGGCAAAAGAAAATAAAGAAACAAGACAAGCAAAACTACGCAAGGATTACGATACGACGACAAATACTATCGTCATCCTTATCGTCGTCCTTTTCGCTGTCGTCCTCTTGGTCGTCTACATCGTCGTCGTTGATGGTCGCCGGCGTTGGCGTTAGCGTTAGCGTCGTCTGCTACTGCCTCCGTTCAACCGGTCGTCATTCTGGTTCGTCCTTGTGAAATGTTTGTGTACGGTTTTCAGTGTTTTGAGTGCTATTAGCGTGCGGCGGAAACGAAGGCATTTTCTGTTCGCTTTTTTTTATTTTTTGTTGTCGCTGTATGGGGGTTTGAGCCTTCTAAAGGGGGGTGTTTAAATGTGTGTCCGTAAAAAAGGAAACAAGTTGGAAAATAAATTGAATTGCAATGTGCTGGCACTATGGTGTGTTGTTCCGGGACAAAAATTGAATTAAGTGTGAAATATTAAACAGGCGGAATTTAGTGTGGGGGAGGTACACGGTGACGGTTAAAGTGAGAAGCAAAGGAATTCATAAAACTTTCACTCGGTGTCACACTGATTTTTTAATTACATATAAAATAGAATTGTTTACGAATCAGATTCTAAATTTATAATTATATATTGCACTTTTACTAACGTTGGCCCAGAGTGAGAGAAGGAAAATTAAAGAGAGAGTGCGAGAGAAAGAGTGAGAAAGATTGTATACTTTTGACTATAAGAAAATGTTGATAGTTTTTCAGAAATTAATGTGATTGTGGTGTTTTTGTTTAATTTTGTGAGTTAAATATTTTTATTTCAATATTTAAAATAAATGTGCGGTAAAATGGATGTCCTTTGGGCGTCTGGTTGGATTATATTTCTAATAAGTGCTGCTGCTCTACCAGAGATACCATCGAAGGGTAAGTTATTATGTGCAACAAAAGATATGAAAATCTATAATTTTTAAATGTTTTTATTTTTTTCTCGAATTCTGAGATCTTATTTTAAGAAGGATCCAAAATGGAGTATTTTGTAATAGTTGATTCGATTAAAAAATAAAATATCGATGACAGCTTTGATCTCAAAGACAGGGTTCAGTTTTCTCCAATTTATTTTTATATATTTTTGTTTCCTTTCAAGCCAAAATATTGTTATATTGGTTCATTGAAATTAATTAAAGGCAATTAGGTCAGTTGCGAGAAATTCGATACAACAATTGGTGGTACATACATACATACAAATGTACGAACATATGCACTTCTTCTTCTGAAGAAATAGAAATATAATGCATACTGAGTGTGCATAGATTAAAATTGAAATAGGAGAACATTCATATTTATGTAGGTTCTTGTGTGTTAATGGGTTTTGAGTTGTTTTTGTTTCAATTTAAATATATTTTATACGAAATTTTTTTAAATATAATACTCTATAGAGTAATGATCACATTTCTCTAAGATTAATCAATGTAATGAAATTAAGACATGAGAAAAAAAGAGTCCTCTAAAATTGATTCTTGAAGCTGAACATAAGTTTTTAAATATTTGTGTACGTAGTGAGGCTTTAAAGTCCTGAATTTTGACACTTATAATAATAATTCGTACTTGAGCTTTTAAGAAAAAAAAAATGATTAATTCATAAAATAATTACATTAATAACATAAGGTACCAGGAAAATAGTTTTTTTTTTAAAGAAAGCTAATGTTTTTTTTTTTCATTTTTGACACAATTTAACTTAAGTGGTATTTTCAACACTTTAAAAAAAACTGTCATATTTATGATATAATATACCAATATTTGATTCTTAATGTGCCTTATTTTATTTGATTGTTGGAAACTAATTTTTAAAAAGTTATATGTCTCCGTTTAAGTCCAAACCGCCGAAGACAATACTTGCCTGATCTTAAAATTTGTATCGTCAATTATAAATATGTATATATTTGTGAGTTCTTATATTTGACATTGGAACAAAATTATTTCAAAACTTTACGATATGCAATATTGTGTTCTTGGAACCATTTTTTTGTTCGAAGAACCGTAAAATTTGTGATGTGTTTTATGTTTTATGTATGCATTTTTTTTTTAAGTTTTGGCAAATAATAAGCTAAAAAAATTGATGGACAATTTGGCTAACGGCTAGTTTATTATAAATCTGTTTTGGTACTAAGCGTATTATTAAGATTATATTTAAAATTTACAGTTCAGTAATTTTTCGCATTATAAAATTACTTTTTTTAGTATTAAACAGTTCATGCAACTGAATTTAATTAAAAATCATAATTAATAACCTTTTTTTTAAAAAATAATTGGTGTTTTTCTTATAATAATTTAGAATGTTAATTTTTTTAATACTGTTTTTATAAATATTTTTGCCATACCCTTATTTAGTTTTTCATTTGAATTTCGTTAAAATATTGAACCGATTTTGAAATCTAAATTATGAGTCTAAACAAAAATTTGAATTTAATTTTATTCGAATATCAAATATTATTTTGACAGTTCAGAAAAACGAAAGGTTTATTGTTCCAGAAGAAGTTTAATCACAAAATTACATTTTCTTGATAGTTTTTTTCGGTAGCAATAAAAGAAATGTATAGAGGCCAAGTTAGAAAAAAATGAATTTAATTCCATACAAATTTATAAAACCGTTTTTGAGAAAATTTGATTTTCTTTACTTTTGAGAAAAACATTTTTATGGGAACCATCGTTATTTTTCGACTTGAAAAATGAACACATAACACGAATCCGCTTTAAACTTTAATTGCCTCTATTAGACTCAATTGCTAAAGCTTGCGGGGTGAAAAAAGGCAGTCAACAGACAGACTGATAGAACTGACGGACCTTCGTACCATTTTTTTCTCAACAAATTTAATTTTTAATACTTTTTAGTCACGTTTTTGTTTCAGGTTTTTAGTTTTCTCTCAATTGGTTATAGTTTTGACGTTTAAAATTTTAATGAAATCTAAGATAATTTTTGAACTTTTTTACCAAATTCTATCAATATTTTTTAACGCTTCTTATTTTTATAAAAAAACTGTCAACAATATTTTTTATAAAATTAAATTAAGGCTGATGGCTTTGTTGTTAATGTTTTCATAATATATATAATATATATTAATAATAATACTGTAAATAAATAAATGAATTAAGTAATTTTTAAGGCAGCACAATTGTTTATTTGTGAGTCAAAAATCGATTTCTACCAATTATAAGTAGTCATTTGGTTCCTATCTTAAAAAAAAAAACTGTCAATTTGATTTTTCGAAAAATGTTACTTGATGTTAAAAACGTTATTGTCTATTATACATTTTTTTGGAATTATGTCTTATCATTTCTTATACTAAAAATAAAAAGGATGGCAAATATTTTGTTTTCAGTTTTTGTTGATTTGTAAGAAAATCGTCACATTATATATTATACAATTTAATTGAAGTCGCAAACTGTGAGATATTAAGGTTCAATAATTTTGTTTTAAAAAGCCCTTTCTGCATCTTTCTGTGTTATTATTTACATAATAAAATTTAAATAAAGTCTCTGCAGGTTCTTGCGATATGAACGAAGAAAAAAAGTTTCCCAACACAGACAAACTTGATCTTTATTCTAGGGACCTTGAAACGAGCAGAATTGTCAATTTTTTTTAAATTTTATTCTACCGATTACAATAACTTCCCATGGAAAGTTAAAAATATTTATGTTAAGAACAAAAAGTGATGTAATACAGAATAATTTCATACAAAAAAAGAATAACCATTTTTTACATCTGCTGCAGTTTTTGTGAAAAATCGAATGGAGAGTTCTTTTAGAATAAATAAAAATGTAAAAAAAAATACTTGACTTTAAAATCCTAAGAATAAATAAAGACTGAAAACTTTATTTTATAGAAAATATTATTATCAAAATAAGTTATTAAATGCAAAAAAATCAAAACGACATTTTTCTTTAAAATAGAAACTCATTAAAAATATTATTAAGTATTGGTAAAAAAAAAACAAAAATATTATTAACTGACTTGAATTTTATTTCGTATAAAAAACATTGTTGCTAACTTTTGTTAAAATTAAGAATTATTTTTAAGTTCAAAAACTTTCAATGCGATTTAGAGCAGAACATAAATCAGGGCAAATTCTGCCTGTCTTCTTTGCCTATTTCAACAGGAAGAAGCTATTTTCTTAAAACTTTAGCCTAACTTTACAAATATTATACGACCTCTTGCCATAAAAACCATTTTCTTAAAACCCACTAAAACGGCCATCATGAATTACATTTGTTCGAAAATAAAGATTCATAAACAGTATTTAAGTAAAAATATTATATGTTTAAAATTCTCCTTAGCCATTAACCTAAATGTTTTGATATATGGAAGATTTTATTATGTTTCAATTTAGTATAATCAAAATAAGTTGATACTTTCTTAAAATTTAATTTAATTTTTAAAATTGCCATCGGAAGATTTGTAATTGATCTGATCTGTAGAATTAAAAATGCTGTCATTTTGCTACGTTTCGTGTGCCTTAGAATCTAAATTAAAAAAAGAGGCTGGGATGCGACCCACACTTCTCATCCCGTCTGTCGATTTGTCTTACTTAAAAGTTTGTCTATATATACTCGCATCAATTTTTACCCAATTTGCGTACTATTTTTTGTAGATTTTATGATAAAATTTTTATATAAAAATTACTGAATATCGAAAACAATATTTTCTGTGAAATATGATAAGCTTGAAGCCAATATTTTTTATTTTTAAAAAGCTATTTGAGCCGAAAGTAAATTTGTACCAAGTTTTAGTATTGTTTTTTTTTAGAGTTTTATTTTTTGTAAAAAATGTTTTGTTGTTTTTTTTCATAATTTTACCGAATGTTGAAAACAATATTTCTTATAAGATAAAATTAGTTTGAAGACAATATTTCAAATTTTTGAAAAGATATTTGAGTCGAAAATCAATTTTTACCAACTTAAATACACTTTTTTTTAGGTTCTTATTTTTTGTAAAAAAAAACTGTCAATTGGATTTTTCTCAAAATTTGTCCTAATGTTGAAAACAATATTTCTTTTAAGTAAAACTTAGTTATAAGCTATTATCTCAAATTTTTGAAAAGATATTTGAGTCGAAAATCAATTTTTACCAACTTTTATAAATTTTTTTTTAGGTTTATATTTTTTGTAAAAAAAACTGTCAAACCGATTTTTTTCAATATTTTTCCGAATGTTGAAAACAATATTTCTTAGAAGATAAAATAAGTTTGAAGCCTCAATTTCAAGTTTTTGAAAAGATATTTGAATCGATATTCAATTTTTACCAACTTTGAGCAATTTTTTTTTAGATTTTTATTTTTTATAGGAAAAAACTGTCAATTCGAATTTTCTCAAAATTTTAGCAGATCACAAAAACATTAACTTTCGTTGCACAAAATTGTTTTAGAGATGAAATCATATTTAGTCATAAAATTTTGGAGGTGACAGTTTTTTTTTCACTTTTTTTGATTTATAAAACAAAACCGTAAATGGATTTTTTTCAAAAAATATACAATATATTATATAAAATTTAATTCAAGTCTCTAGCGTTTTTGGTTCGTAAGATATTTAGGGTTAACCAAAATGTTCACCTTTTTTTCAAACTGTTATAGTAAAAAAAACCCACCCACGCAATTTTTTTGATAGCCCTTTCTGCATCTTTCTGCCTTGTTATCTGTATAACAAAATTTATTTGAAATCAATATCTCTTCTGGTTCTTGAGCTATGGACGACGATAAAAACGTTGCGGACAGACGTACGGACGTACGTACACACGCACGCACAGACATCTTTCTAAAAGTTATGGATAATTATGAATAATTAGGCTAGTTTTATGAATTTTTGTTTAGCTTTAAGATAGGTTTAAGAATGAATTAATAAAAATGAATTTAAAAAAAAAAAACATCTTTCTAAAAATCTTTTATTTCGTCTCTACGGACCTTGAAACGTTGAGAAATTTCAAAATTTTCAATTTGACAAATCGGACCCATTACAATAACTTCCTATGGGAAGTTCAAAATTATTTAGTGGGTTTCTTTTCCATCTCGAATATCTTACAACAAAACCTGATTTTACTCCACAGTAAATTTATGCAAAGAAGAAATAGTGTTTTTTTTTTCATCTTGTACAAATTTAAGAAACATCAAAGTAAGGTTTTTTTAACAAAAGTTTTACTAAAAAAAATAAAACCTTAAAAAACTACTAAAAACTACAACAATTACACTTCTTTACCTTATGAAAAATATTTTGTTTAAATTAATTAAAATGTTTACAAAAATCCAACTGTCAGTTTTGTGAAACTACACAAAATTGGAAGAAATTGATGTTAGATTCAAATATCTCGAGAATAATGAATTAATTGACTTCCAAATTTATTTAATCTATACACAAAACATTTTTGTTAGCGTTAAGTAATTTTTTTTATAAGAAGTAAAAAGTTTCAAAAAATTATACTTAAATTAGAAAAATTAGTTTTGAAATCAAGTTTATTTTATCATATTGAAAATATTTGTGTCATTTCAGTTAATGTTTAAAAAAAATTTAATTAACAACTTTTTTTACAAGAAACGAAGTCCTACAAAAATACTAAAAAACTCATAAGACATGGTTTTCAACTTCAGTATTATGAAAAACAATACAAGTTAAGGTTTTTAGAGTGGGCTGTTTTTTATTTTGATTATAAAGTTTGACGTTGAATAATTTAAAAGAAATTTTTATAAAAACCACTTCAATTAATATTATTATAAAAATAAAAAAATATTTTTAAAAATTCAATGTTTATTCTAAACAAGATTTTAAAATATAAATTTTAGCTAAAGGGATTATTAATAAATTCGCCTGTTTTCGAATAAATAATATCAAGTTATATATTTTGAATATCTAAATGCTTACCTTAACAATGCGTAGATCATTGCCAACTAGTTGTTTTAAAAATCTGAAAAATAACGAAAAATTAAACTCATCATTCTGTGTTTCAAGATTCTTTCCTAAAAAAAAGGTGAATTATAATAAATTTTATTCAAACGTGTGCTAGAAAATGGATTTTTTTCTTAAACTTAAAATAAGGACATAGTAGTTTTTATCAAAATGATTACAAATTAATATTTTTGTCTGATATACACTTTTTTTACCCAAATAGTATTTTTTACCAATCAATACATTCGACTTAAAAAAATCAATTCAACTTTCACAACCTGGAAACTTAATAAAACTAAAATGAGTCAAAGACGAAAGTATAAAAATGAAAACGTTTTTTCCCTTAAAAAATTATAAAAGAATAAATGTCAGAATTTTCGAAGACACCTTCTTTGTATTTAAATCTTTCCTAATTGCAACAGAATTTTTAAATCAAATCCAACTTTTCCCCGTATCGAAAAACCAATTATTTTTACTTTGAAATTTCAATTTCATAAAATTAAAATTAATATCGATACCTATGTGGGTACCACCAGCAAGCTCTACGACAATCATACCTTTTCTTAAAAGAAGCGAAATGATTTCTTGATTAATCAAAATCGATTATTCAAAATCGGAATTCATTTGATTAAACATACCCTCTACACCAGAGCAAATAACACATCTGGGAGCGTTGGTGGTGGCAGGCTCCCACCGTCGTCGTCGTCGCCCCACGGAGTGTCGGAATGGCAATTCAAAAAGTTAAATCTTTTCAAATTTAGGAAAACAAATTGCCTCCATCCTTCTCATCAAATCGCCTTTGGTAGGTTCTTTTTCGGGATACAATAAAGAGTGTTGAAAGATGGCTAAAGAGACGGGGGTAAGGAATAAGAATATGAATAAAAATATAAGAAAGACAAAAATAACCACTCCTCTGTAAAGGTCCTTAAGGTATAAGGAAAACGAAGCTTGTTGAGGTCGCTTTCTGTTGCAAACAAAAAAAAAAAACAAAAATACAGGTGGATGCCTCAAGAAAAGCTAAATAGCAGATGAAAGTTAAAAAAAAAAGCAAGACAACAGGAAGGACTAAAATAAACAACAACTTCAAACGACAAAAGCAGTTATGTCGCTGCAAGGAGCAGGAGCAAGAGAGAGCTCCTAGAGTCCTTCATCTAATCTGAAGACTTTTAAAAAGGAAAAATGCTGGTCGTTTGTTTCTTATTTTGTTTTTGTTTTTGTGTTCTTCTGTAAATATTTACGGCTTTTGTTTTGTCCTTATTCGAAGACACGATCCAATGTAAATTGGCTATCAAGTTCCTTCAGGTTCCGTTCAGGTACCCTCCATCTTTTATTTTATTGGGAAAAATTAAATTTATGGGAAACCATAAATAAGTCTTTATTTGTTTCGTTTATATTTTTCTTCGTCCTTGCTCCTTACGTGTTACGTTTCTCAAGACCGCCGCCGCTGTAGTCGATCCACCTCACCGTCTGATTCTAGATTGTGTCTTTTGTTTTTGTTGCTTTGTGTATGGGAGTATTTTTGTATTGTTTGACTCGACGTTGTCATCTTGCGATATAATGTCCTTTTTCTTTTTATGATTATATTTTTTTTCTTCGCTCCTGTTTTCTTGCTATATGTTTGATATTTTTCATATAACGCGCGCGTCTTTTGTGTTTCTGAAAATTGCCATCAATACATTGGCTATAATATTTTTTGAATCCTTGATGGATGAAAAGTGTGAGGGGTAAAGAGTATTTTTTTTTCATTTTTTTCCCTTAAAAAGTCCTTGAATGTGAGTAAAGAGGCTGTTTTGCCGGCAAATTATGAATTTATGACGTCGTTTTGTGTTTTATTTTTTTTCAAATATTTTTTTCTGTTCTGTTCTTAATTTTTTTGTACTTATTTTTTTTTTTTCGTTTTAAGAAGAAGAAAAGAAATTACAAAATGGAAATTAAAGCTCATGATGCGCACCAATTACTTTGAAAAAAAATATATACCTATTTTATATAGAAAAGATCCTTATGATGATGGCAGAAAGGACAACAAAGAATTATTATTATTATTATTTATTTATTATATTTTTTTTTGCTTGATTTTACTTTCGAATTTTCTGGTTCATTTGTCTTGTCTTGAGAATCTTCTCAAGTCAACCTAAAGTTTAATGATTCGGAAATAATGTAAAAGAAACAAAAGTTAAAGAAAAAAGAAATATTATACCTATACAAAAATAAAATTATGAATCAAAGATATTTTTTGTTTTTGTTCAGGGAAAAAATAAAACACAAATTTCACGTTAAAAACAAGGCAATTAGATGTTTGAATGGACAAAATAAGGCTTTTTGATTTCTAGGATACGAGAGGACATTTTGGTCGTAAGAGTGGGAGGTTATAAACCTATTGATATAATAACCTATACATTTATTGATATTTTTTTTAAATAGGAAAATTTTCATGAAAATATTCAGGTAGATAGGTAAAAGTTAATTATTCTCTTTGAATGAAATTTAAGTTCATTGATTTAAGAATAATATAATTGAATTTTTTCCTTAACAAAGGTTTTTTTTTTAATTTTCAATAATTTATAGAGACAGATGCCATAATTTATTAATAACTTTTTTTTTTAATTATTGAATATAAGAATGAAACAACAACAACTTGTGTGTGCTACCACCAAGTTCATAGGCTGGAGTTATAGCTATTTCACGGGGCCCAACCCGATCATCAGACTCCTTTAGTGGTGCTTAATCGCTTTTTGTTCAATTTAATTTTTGAAGAACTTTTGCCCGAGCTGGGCTTGAACAAGCGATCTAGCGTGTGAGGAGCTAGTGCACTACGCACTACGCCACCGCACCCACATGAAAGTTGTAAGCCAATTACAGGTTTTTTCGTTCTATCGTACTATACTGAACCGATTAGCATTTTTCTAAGCACACACAAGTAATTGTTGTTGTTTTATTCAGTTTCTTTCTATTATCTTCTCTCTTTTTCATAAGCCAACGATTTCGATTGGATTCGTATGAGGAGGGAGATGGGGCGAAAGAGTTGACACGGGTCAAGATTTTTTAAATTTTTACAATTTTAAGGAGGTTTTTGTATGAAATTTTAAACTCACAGTTTAAGGCAGCTGCTTGCCGAATTTATAATTATTGAATATAAGAAATTTTTTTTAAATGAGTATTATCTGAATTTGTTTTATTTTGAATCTTCCCACAACGAAGATTTTTGATAAGAACAGTTAGTAAGCTTCTGTGTATTTTTTGTGTTCTTCTGTGAATATTTCGTCAAAAATTCTATGATTTCTATTTTTGAATATTTTAATTAAAACAAATTCAGAAAAACACACAAAAAATACAGTGACAGTTAAAGTCATTGCAAGTATTTTTACGAGTAAGTACCTCTATCAAAGTTAGAGATGATGAAAATAAAATTAAATATAGGATCTTGGTCTTTTCAACCCAAGTCAATATTAGTGTTCGTTTTCAAGGTTTTCTAGACAAAAAAAGTGTTTAAGAATTTTCAATAGTTATTCAAGCATTAACTAATATTTTTTATTTTGCCATAAATCAAGGCAAAATTTTAATTGAAATGATAAAATTTTATTTTTTTTTTTCTTAATATTCTATTTAATAAATTTTTAAAAGTACTTTTCATTGGATTTTATTTTTTGAACAGCACTCTAATGATTAAAAATATTTCTTTTTGTTGCTACATAAAAATTAAGGCAGAACCTTTTAAAGTTTTATTTCTAAAATACATTTACAGCTGTTTTTTAAAAAACTTAATCTGTTCGATTGTCGAATTGAAAATTCTAAATCAAAGATTTTTAGTGAGAATTGGTAATTTCCAGAACCCATATTTTCTGGTGCAAAATATTTCTCATGTATATGTAAGTGTTAGGAACTCTATGGATGGAACTTTAAATAGATGTGGAAGGCAACTTATGAATTTCGCTGAAGATTTTGGCTTATTTGTACTTAACGGTATTACTAACAGTGATAGAAGAGGTGATCTCACTTTTATTTCGGGTCAAGGTCATTCAGTTATTGATTATTGTTTTGCGAGAGGTAATTGGCTTAGTGTTGTCGAGGATTTCGAGGTTGTATCTGCAAATTTCTCTGGTCATTTTCCAGTTGTTACCTCTATAAAATTTCAAGATGCAACTTTATCATCCATTAACACATTAAATAGATTAAAATGGATAGAAAATCGGGCTGAAGTGTATAGACGAAGGCTCGACGCTCAGGTTAATTGCCTTTTCTCCCAAGAACATAAAAGCTGTTTAAAAAGTGTAAGACAAGCAGCAGTTGTGGTAAAACCTAAATCTTGAGATAAATTCGTAGCTGAGTGGTTTGATTGGTAATGTAGAAAACTCCGTAACAAATCTTTCGCAAATCTCAATCTGTTTAGGAAGACCAATTCAATAGTTTTTAAAAGTCTTTATATAGAATCCAATAAACTGTATAAAAAGCTCTGTATTCAAAAAGAAACAAAATATGTAAATGGCGTAGCAACCAGGCTTTCAAACTGTAAAGACGCAAAAACATTCTGGTCAAACGTGAGATTGTTAGGTGGTTGCAAGAGTATGTCAGCCTCAGCTATTGATGATGAAAAACTCGCCGAGCACTTCGAACAGCTCCTGAACCCTTTGACAACAAGTTTAAAATTTCAGTATGCCCTTCCTTTAGTTTTAATCCCACAATAAGAGAGTTGCAATTAACTCTAGAAAATATGAAAAATGAAAAATCTGCAGGAGTTGATGGTATACCGTGTGAATTTTATAAGTATGGAACTCCGAATTTTCTAAATCATATTGATGACTTCTTTAATAGACTTTTTGAAGAAGAAAAAATTCCAAAGAGTTTCTTAAAGGCATGGATCTGTGATATTTTTAATAAAGGGTATTTGCAACTTCCGAGCAACTACAGGGGCATTTCGATTCTGCCATGTCTTAGAAAAATATTCACCCATCTTTTATACCAAAGGTTGACAAAATGGGTTGAAGAGAATAAACTCCTTAGAATTTTCCAAGCCGGCTTTGGAGCAGGATTATCTACAATAGACCATATATTTGCTCTTACAAGCATAGTAAAGAATTGTTTTGAAAAGAAAAAGAAAATTTACGCCTTTTTCGTTGATTTTCAGGCGGCATTTGACACGTTGAACAGAAACTCTTTAATATATAAATTATCTACTTTGGGTTTGTCCACGAAATTTCTAAATCTGTACAAACTCCTTATAAGAATGGAAATTCGATGTCTGACTTTTTTAATACAACATGTGGTGTTCCTCAAGGGTGTGGATTGAGTCCCATTATGTTTTCACTATTTATTGACGATGTAACTAAAAATTTTCCGGGTGGAGTCATTGTCGGTGATACACTTATAAGGATGCTTTTATACGCGGATGACATTGTTATCTTGGCTGATAACCCCACATCTTTACAGCTTCAAATTAATAAACTCATAAGATTTTGTGATTTGTGGGATCTCAAAATTAACGCAACAAAGTCAAAAAACGTATAACTTTGATCTCCGCCCTCATGTTAAAGCAAAATGTATTGCTGCCAAAACAGCAATAAATCTCATGTGGAGTTAATTCTTTTGCAATAAATATGTCGATGCTACTGCTAAGTTTAGAGTATTTGATGCAACTATAAGAACGTGCCTTTGATCAAGTTTTTGACTATTAAAACATGGAGGAATTCGAAGTTGTTCAACATTTCTTTTTCAAACTAGCTAGGTCAACTCCAACGTATGCTATCCACGTATAAACCGGTATAGCACAAATATTCCTAGGCAATTTAAAATCAAATGCGGACTATATTGTTAAAGTTATGAATAGACCTGATGCAAACCTTCACAAAAAAATATTGCAATACGCACTCCGATCTCAAATATCGCCTTTTAAAGAATGGTACGAATTAGTTAATCAGCATTGCTTTAATCTAAATTCTAATAGCCGATTGGCAAAAAGTTTTCTATATATGCATAGATAGATGACTCTCTTTATTTACAGTGTTTGCATAGAGCTCAAACTTCTAGCACTAGACTCATATACAAAACACTAAACCACACACTCTACAGAAGTAATTATTTTAACGAAAAATTATCTATAAAGCAAATGAGCCTTATTTTTAATGCAAGAACTGAGATGCTGAATTTAAACTATAAGCCACATAGAGTAGACCTTAATCCAAAATGCAACCGTAATGAAATTGAGGATGTGTACCACTTCTTAGCTGTTTGTCCAATGTTACAGGAAATTAGAAGACTTTACTTTTCAAAAAACATTCTAACACTTGAATATACAAAGCAAATCTTAAATGGTAATCTAGATTGGAAACCTCTATGCTCCTATATTAGTAATGCTTAAGGTTACCGTAACAGTTTTATATAGGTATTAATTACATATTTGATAATGTGTTCCAATTTCTCTTTTTTTTTTTGTTGTAATTATATTTGAAATTTTGAAGATATAATTCAATTTTTTTCTTTATTTTTTTTTTTAATATTGTACTATAGAATTAAACAAAATGAATAAACAAACTACTATGTTTTAGATATTTTAATGTATGTATATACAACTCATAGTTTATAACTTTAACTTTTTCACTTAAAATTTAAACTCGAAATAAGTCAATTCAGCAGACGGAAACATTTGCCATGCTTTTATTCTTAGCTATTAAAATATTGTATATTTATCGAGAATAATAAAGAATTTATACTAATAAATAATAATAATAGTGAGATCTCTGTTGGTGCGTAATTACGTATGTTCAGGATATCAATCTCAAGAACCAGTATAAATTCGACTTCAAATTAATTTTGTTCCAAAGTTAATATCATAGAAATATACAGAAAGGACTTTTACTATAGCAATTTAAAAAAAGTAAACATTATAGTAAAATTGTTTAATTAATCTTCGTCTCGAATATTTTGTCAAAACTTTATTCTATTGCATTCAAACTAACATTATCTAATGAAAAAATATTGTTTTTAAAAGTTATTACAACTCAAAAAAAAACTTAACATTCAACTTAGATGAAATAATGTTCAGATAAAAATTTAATCAATATTCTGTTTTATAAAAATACAAGATCTCAACAAATGTTGCTAAAATTGATAAAAATAGTTTTTTTTTCACTAAAGATGTCGGGAACAAAACAAGATATTGAAATCAAACTCTCATATGCAAGTAAGTGTTGCTAACTTTTAGTTAATTTTATTTCGAAGACTTTTTTAACAACTCAATAAAATCTCCAAGAACAACAAAATTAACTGATAAAAAATGGTTTTTGATTCAAGTATTATGAGACCAAGGAAAGATATTGACAAAAAGTTTGTAGTTACGCAAAGTATTAATTTTAATATTTTGTTAAAGTTTGTTAGAAAATTCGAAATTTGGCCATAATTGGGAAAGTTATCAAGTGGCATACCAGCCACTTTTTTGAAAGTCCTCTTCGCTCGCACGTCTTATGTTTGAAATTGGAACCACGAGAAAAGGTCGCTTGATGCACTGACATCCCCTTAAGACATTACATTAAAATTTCTAAGAACTTGAAGCAATCAGGATTTTAAAATTTTGAAGTTTGCAGAAACTTAAAAGGTTTTTTTTATTTTTTACGAGATAAATAACCAAATGTGGTACTCTTTACGATTTCCAAATATTTCAATTATGAGAAAATTATTTACAACAACTCCTTAATTGTAAATTTTATAGAAAAGTTACAGAGCCATAAATTTGGCCATTTTTATGTATGCATGTGTTTTTTATTAATTTCTTTTATTTTAAAATTTAAAGAACCGTATTTAAATGACATTAATTATTAAAAAAAATATTAAAAGTCAAAAATATAAAGGTGCATAAAAATGCAATCTTAATCTTATCTTAAATTTAAATAAGCTGTAAATTGTAATTGCAGACAAAAAACACTTCATAAAAGCATTAAATAAAAGTTCATAAAAAAAAGATTCTGGGATGCTGCCGAATTTATAACATTACTTATTTTCCAATGTAGTTTTTTATAATGATAGTAATCAAAATGTAGAGATATATGAGACGTTTAACTTATTTTTAAAAACATTTTCAAATTTATTTGAAAAAAT
This sequence comes from Eupeodes corollae, assembly GCF_945859685.1. Taxonomy (NCBI): domain Eukaryota; kingdom Metazoa; phylum Arthropoda; class Insecta; order Diptera; family Syrphidae; genus Eupeodes; species Eupeodes corollae. The sequence goes on along the minus strand of NC_079147.1, from coordinate 197,548,621 downwards.
TAATATATTGCAATATGATATCGTAATGAAGAAAAGAGGCTGGGGCTTACACCGATAACATCCCATCATGTTTGTTAATTTTTCTTATACTTTAACAACATTCTACTAAAATTTGAGTGGGCTACAAAATTTGAAGTCAGTAAATTTCTTGTTCCTTATTGTCATTGAGTCGAAAGCCTTTTCTTATCAGTTTCTTGTTGTTTTTGTAGGTTTTCATGTTTTGTAAAAAAAAGTTGAAAATTTAAGTTTTCTAAAAGAAAAGCATAGTCACAATATTTCGCAAACGATAAAATAAGTTCGATTCCCATATCTGTGCTTTTCCCCGACAGTGTTCACAGTTTTTGCCAATTTTTATTTCTTATATAAAAAATACATATTGAATTTTTCTAAGACCACTATCTTACGTGAAACACAAAATTCAGCAAAGGGATACATACAATCAAACATCAAATTTTACCAATTGCGTGTTGTATTCTCTGTAGTAGGTTTTGACTGAGAATTGGATTTTTATCAACATTTTACTGAGTGTTGAAAACAATATATCTTGTAAGATGAAGTTTGTTTGAATACAAAATTTATATTATCAACATACTCAGGTCGAAAATCAATGTTTACCAACTCTTAGAAATACTTTTTTTTTCTAGGTTTAAATTTTTTGTAAAAACATATTTTACAAGTGTCCTTTTGCTCCAAAACACTTTTCACTTTGCAAAGTAAAGTGTTTCACGAAATTTGTAAAGTGAAAAGACTTTTAACTATTCATTTTTTCACACTATGTTCAAAAACTGAAAATTTCCAATACAACTTTGCAATTAATTCGTATTTTGAAAATTTGCTTAATAAATGTGATATTGTGTTTATTAAGATGGAATATGGTGAATCAAAATCTATCATGGTAGCGCCAACATATATACAGCTTTATAAGAAAAACCTCTTAACAACAAATTTTCAGGGCTACGTCTAAACAATGTTGTGGCCAGCAAATAATGTTATTGAGAAATTCATAATATTTAACATTGCTTTGTTATTTCAATGCATAAATGCACAACAGTTATATTGTGGTCAATTTTCTGTATAATTTAGTTAACAAGGAACATATCCCTTCAGCTATTGAATTGCAGTTTATTTTCAATTATAGACAACACAAATTCAATGGTACTTTTCGATAATCGAATTTTGTATTTAGCCGAGAAATCATTTGCGATATCGAAGTTAATTTTTAGTTTCACTACTCTGTGGTTACTATTTTCAACTTTTTAGCTTTTCAAAAAAAGTGTTTCTATTATAAACTGTTTAGTTCCATTAAAGGATGGCTGCGATGTCGATGGATACAAAAATTCTACGAAGTAAGATATTTTTAAAATTGAAATGGATCAACACGGTTACCTTAAAATTCAAAATTCATCTTCTGTGGTAAATTCATTCAAAGTAAACAAACAAATTACATATGTCTGTTGTCTTGATACCTATTATTTACTTCTTGGATATTATCGGTTCATTTATTTTTGTATTAGTTGTCGACACATTTTTAAGACAAACTATTGTTTGCGAATGAACATTTCTCTTTCCATATTACTGAAAAGCTTTTCAAAATTCGAAACATAATTTGCAAAGTTTATTGTTTGGTTAAACAAAAAGTACAAATAATTTGCAAAATAACAAAACATTTATATTTTCAGAAAAGACTTTGCCCTTTGCAAATTTGAGTTTGGTGAAACGTATTTTGAAAAGAAAAAAGTATTTGATGACACAGGGAACATTTGTAAAAATGTTTTTTTCGTTGCATACAATTATTTTAGAGGCAAAATCATATTTTTTAGTAAACATTCAAGGTAACAAGTATGTTCAAAATTATACCAGTTTGGTATAGTGTTACTTTGTACAATATAAAGTTAAATGTAAGTGTCCTAGCGTTATTGCTTCATGAGATATTAATGGTCAATAGAAATGTTAACTTTTTTTTTATTTTTTTCAAATTCCCATAGTGAGAAAACCTCAAATTAAATTATTTTGAAAGCCCTTCCTGCAACTTACTGCGTCAATTTCAGTTAAATAAAATTTATTTGAAATAGTATCCCGTTCGTTTATCGAATGTACACAATCATGCACAAATACATCGGAAAACATTTTGTATATCTTGGAACTTTGGGAAAAGTCAACATTTTTAATTCGAAAATCGGAATTCTTATAAGAAACCAATACCACATTTGTGTGTATAAAATTCAAAAATCTATGTTTTTGTCCATTTTTTAATTAATTTCAATTTATTTTTTAATTCGAAGCGATATTGTGACAGTTAATACCTTCAATTTTTAAAATTATATTTGGTTTGAGTGCATAGCTTTATTCGTTCACGAAGATTTTGAATTCAATCAAATTGTTCAGTTTTCTTAAAGTGCTGAAATAGAAAAAAACAATATTCAATTATTTTTTTAGAAGTACAGCGCTATTTATTTTGCGGTTCCAAAAGTAAACTTAAAATAGATCCTGGGATGCGACCCACACTGATAACTTTCCACCCCGTCCGTCGATTTGTCTTGCTTAAAAGGTTTGTAGGTCTATGTGTTTTGTTAAAAAAGTTGTCACTTGAATTATTCTTGAAAAATAAAAATTACCAACAATATTTTTCATATGATAAAATAGTTTAATCTCATTAACAAAATCTATTTTTGCTAACGAAATTTTTAGTCGTTACCAATTTCAATAGCAATTCTTCAAACCTTTGATTTCTTATATTCAAATTGGATGAATCAAATTTATTTGAGCTTACATCTTCTATTGTTCAAGAGATATCGAGAACCAAACATTAATTTTTCCCAATCTTGAGTCCTATTTTTTGTGTAGATTTTAATATTTTTTTGTAAAAAAAATTCTGAATTTCGAAAACAATATTTTCTGTGAGATTAAATTAGTTCAATGAAAATATTTTCAATTTTTGAAAAGATATTTGAGTTGAAAGTTAATTTTTCCCAAGTTCTAGTATTTTTTTTTGTAAAAAAACTGTCAATTCGATTTTTCTCAAATGTTTTCCGAATTTTGAAAACAATATTAGTTTAAAGCCATAATCTCCAATTTTTGATAAGATATTCAAAAATCAATTTTTACCAACTTTGAGTTAAGTTCTTTCTAAGTTTTTATTTTACCAGATTTGGAAAACGTTATTTCTCGTTGCCCAAATTATTTGGATATAAAAGAAATTGTTTGTTCGTAAAAAGTTCAGGTGATCCATTTTTTTAGATTTTTTTGTACATATTTATAAAAAAAACCGTTTAGTTTATTTGTTTCCAAAAATATATTTTTTTGGTATCACGTTACAATATATAATACAAACATTAATTTAAGTCACTAGCGACATTGGTTCGTGAGATATTTAGGGTTAACTAAAACGTTCAACTTTTTTTTAATTGCTATTAAAAAAAACAATCAGTTTTTTGAGAGTCCTTTCTGCATCTTTCTATATTACTATCTGGACAACGAAAGAAACGTCGCGAACGTACGGACGTTTAAACGTACGTACACCCACACTCACAGATATCTTTCTAAAAATCTTTTATTTCGACTGTAGGGACCTGGCAAAGTCGATAAATGTCAAAATTTTCAATTCGTTAATAAAACTCATAAAATATTTTGTTCATAATATTTCTATTTTTAGTACAAAGTTTGAACTATGACATTATGTGTGAAACACTACATCATTTAAATGACCACCGCACGAATTGTTGCTAGTACCGATTTTTTAGGTAATTGTCGACCAATTTTTGACACATATTGGGCGGTATCTCAGCCATAACTTAACGGATGATATTTTACAAGCGCTCAAGAGTTAGAGATTTATCTGCATAAACACGGTCTTTTGCGTAGCCAAAAAAAAAAAAAAGCCCAGTGTGTCAAATCGCATGATCTTGGTGTCCAGTTTATATCTCCACGACGTTAAATTACGCGACTAGGAAATGTGTCTTGCAACAAAGCCATATTCGCTACAGTTGAGCGGCATGTGGGACTGTCTTTTTGAAATCACTTATTCCCCAAGTCGTATTCTTCAATAGTAATCACCAAAAAACGCTTATTATAGGACCCTAAGCTCCGAATTAACGGTGACATTCTTTTCGAAGAATAAAGTCCAATCACACCTCCTGACCAAAGAGCGCACCAAACAGTGGCTTTTTGAGGGTTCTTAGAACCCCAAATACAACAATTTTGTTTATTAACAAACCCACCGAGTCGAAAATGTGCTTTGTTGCTGAGAAAAAGTTTGTTCAAAAAATAGCCGTTTACCGCCTGTTGTTCAAGCACCCATTCCACGTATTTACGACGTTGTGAATGGTCAGCTTTCTTCAGTTTATGTGTAAGCAAGATTTTATATGGATGGCCGTAAGTATGTCCTAATTCCTAAGAACGATGAGGAATTCTTTACACTTTTACTTTGGCAGCGATATTTTCGATGGTACAATGATGTAGAGGCCTTACAATCCAGTCTCTTAAAATGTATACAATTTTTTCTATTGCTTGCTCAGTTGGACAGATATATAAACCATAATCTCCACTTAAAGCAGAATAAGTGGCTGTGGCAGAATCACCATTTTTGTAGAAGGTTTTGACAATTTGCATGCGTGCGATGGTTAAGCAACCCATTTTTAAAATTTCACATTTTTAACAGAAAAACAATTTGGTTCAACAACCTAGTTTTACAAATGTCGAATTCCAGCTCTATACTTTTAAAACCACGAATTGGGTAACATGTACATTCTGCACATTTTGAGTTTGTTATATAATTGAAACATAAAAGTTATTTAAACTCGATGTTTTTGAGATGTGGATCATACATGAAGTCATCCTGAACGTTGCAACGTACTGACATACAGAAATCTTTCTTAATGCCATGGTTTCCAATTTTTAAGATCCCATATCATGTCAAGAAATTGAGTACAATAACTGATAATTGAAATTAAAAAATTTGCAGATGAAATAAATTTTTAATTTTCTGCCAAAAAAAAAAACAATACCAAACGATCTCTTTCTACATCCCTTTTAAGTTTTTCCATTAGTGCGTTGGACAAATGGGACGCATTTTAAATTCCGAAGTCAAAGAAAAAAAATTACAAAACTCCCTTAAACTCAAATAGCCAAAAATTCATCACTTTACCAAAAACCTTAGCCATAAAAAAAAAGGAAATCCCAAAACCCCAGACGGCAATAACTCTCAGTGAGTACAAAAATAAAATTAAAAAAAAAAAAGTAAACCGCTATACGCCACTCAGCGTGTCGTTGCCACTGCAACTGCCACTGCCACTTTGTGGTAGAAATAAAAAAAATCAGCGAAAAAAGTGTTCGCACTTTTTGTTTTACACTTCTCTTTTGAGTCCTTTGATAATATAAAAAGGATGCTTTGCTCCTATATACGAATCCACTCACAAAACAGCTTTTAAGCCTGAGTCAAAGCAATTACCTTATGCCCAGTGAGATGCATATAAGCCCTCCCACGTTTAATAAAAATGCATCATGCAATAGCAGCCGTAGTCCTGGACATAAAAAGGATTCTTTTTCTATAAAAAAAATAAAACTCAATTAATCAATACAGAAAAAAAGATCTCAATAGTAAAATTGATAAAAATAATAGAGAAAAATGTCTGCTAATAACATAGACACCATAAATTCATTGAAAATGATAATTTGTCTTACGATAAAGAAATTATGACTTTCAAACAAAAAGGACACGAATTTTAATTGGCTCGAGAGTGGAGGGATATTTTTTATATGTATTCGCTACCATGTCCTGGTAAAATTGTTTCAAATTGTCACCTCTACTACCTGTCTAAGTGATTACTGGCATAGTTTTTCCCTTTAAAGTTATAGCTAGTAAGTCCTTGCATAGTCCATTGATGTGATGGGGAAGCTAAAAGGTGCCGATGTGGTGGGAATGTTATAAGAGTCCTTTTAAATAAAATTTTGTAGCTCACGCTAGACCTATTAGCGTTTTGGCCACACGAACACGGAACCATCAGAATACCTGTACTCTACACGGTCAAAGGAAAATGGTTGGCTATCTATGTATGCCTATGCAAGGATATACCTTTGTAATACGACTACTAAATAGAAAAGAGGACTTTTATATAAATTGACTTAAATGTTGAGTTTTATGGATATTTCGACGCGCATACAAATTGATTATAGGGCATTGAAAAAAGCGGTTAGGTATATAGTCATAGCTTATTGAGCATAGAGTTAGACTCTTATGAGGGTCAATGATATTCAATAATAATAATAATTGGTCAATTGATGTTGTTATAGGTTATATAGAGGTATAGTTTAAATTGATAAGGGTATACGCAACGTGGACATTATTGTTTTAGGGTGTTTGGTTTTTTGTCAATGGTAAAGTCATTAAGCCTATTAAACTTAAAAACAGATATTTGATATTTTTTTTTGATTCAATGATTAGAAAAATTGGTCAATTAATTTTGTGACTTTACGTGTTGTCCTGTCATTGAGTTTGATCAGAGGTTTGAGTTAAATTGATAAATTAGATTGTATCTGATTGAAAAAGACTAATTAGTAAACAACTTAATGGGAAATGTTTAGTCTTTAAGATTTGTGAAGTGTACGAATTTAGTAAACAAAATTTAATGGAGGGATTCAATCATTTTTGTTTTATAACAAAATATATAACAAAACATTCTCCTTGAAAAATGTTTCAGTAAGTATTGAATTTTATATGTTGATCAATTGATTTTTAAAACATAGATTAGTAGACAAAAAACTCCAGAACCGTTGGTTGGAATAATTTTTCAAAATAAAAACAGCAAACACTGATCTTCCGATTTCTTTTAAATCACAAAAAACGAAATCTCTATACAATTAAGAAATAAATTAACTTATAGCTTTTTTTCAATAAAATAAATATTGTTTTTAAAGTTGGCAAAATATTGTGTTTCGATCCAAATTTCTTGAGATAGAACATAGATAAGAACTTAAAATCAAAGTTTGGGCTGATTACATTTAAAAAATTCATCCGGTCTGTCGATCTGTCTTGCTTAAAGGTTTGAAGGTTTTCGTGTTCTGTTGAAAAAGTTGTCAATTGTATTGTGCATTAAAAATTTAAAAGATTTTATTTTTTAAATAAAGAAATACAAATTGGAGGAATGAAATGAATTTGAAGTCAATACCTTCTATTGTTCACGAGATATCGAAAGCGAACATTAATTATTATCAAATTTGTGTACCATGTTTTGAATATTTTGTTTTCTTATAAAAAACAAACTGTTCGATTTTTATAAAAAAATTACTTAGTTTCAGACAACAAATATTTGCTAAAATAAGTTTAAAGCCAATATCTTTAGTATTGTTATTTTTCGTTTTTATTTTTTTGAAGGAAAACTGTCCATTCGATTTTCCTCAAAATTTAAGTAGATGTCAAATACGTTATTTTTTTGGTGCATAAAATTATTTTGGAGAAAAAATTATGTTTTGTTCGTAAAATATTCCAAAAATATATATCGTAGCAATCTTGTTCCAATACATAATACAAAATTTAGTTCAAGTCGTTAGCGTTAGTGGTTCATGAGATATTTTGGGTTAACCAAAAATGACAACCATTTACTTTTGTGAGTCCTTTCTGTAAAACTAAATTTATTTGAAGTCGATATCTTTACTGGTTCTTGAGCTATGGAAGACGGAAAAAACTTCCCGAACGTACGCACGCACAGACTTCTCTCTAAAAATCTTTTATTTCGACTCTAGAAGCTTCGAGAAGTGTGAAAATTTTCTATTTGATTGCAATAACTTCCTATGGGAAGTTTAAAATTAAAACATACAATTATATTGACCCAATTTTAGTAATATTGTTGTTTACTGAAAAAAAGTTTTAAACAAAGTTCCAGATTTTTTCTAATAATCAAAAAATTTCAAATATTTCTCAAACTTGCATTAACGTATCAAAAACTTGTACAAAAAAAAAGGTTGTAAAGAAAATTCGACTTACGATAACAAAATATCAAGTGCAAGTTTTAAAAAAACAGTAAAGGGAACTTATCAGTGTGGGCCGCATTCCAGTGGAAAAATCGTCGGTTGTAGTATCAAAATCTGTGGTTAGTTGGCATCTTTTGAATAGGGCAAAGTAAAAGTCATTTACATTATTTTCAAAGAAATTTTATTTGATAACATAAGGAATGTTTATTATATTATTAAGACTAAAATGTATAAATTATTTAAAAAGGAATTGAAAATTCTTAAAATAATTTTCTTAAAAACGTACTTTCTATAAATATTTATTTTGTGAGAATGAACAACTGGCCCATTTTGCATTTTGATTCCATTCTGTCTAACTGTCCTCGTTCCTTCAGCCTATACCACTCATCGACTATGTTCAAACTTACAAAATAAGATTTGTGATCGCTGTTGAGTCTTTTAAAATTGTGCATAAAATCTAGAAACGGCGTTTAGAGCCAAAATGGCACATTTTTCCTGAAAATTTATGAAAAAACGACCATAACGTTAATGTATGGGTGTTGTTTTTATGTATCTCAATTCCTAAAAAGATTTGTATGGAAGAATTTCGTTTAAAATCATTAAGCACAGATGAACCGTTCATGAAAATTATGTTCTTGGGTACAATTTTATGAATCGAGATTCTAAAAAATTATGAAAAACGTGGGGGAATGTTTGCTAGGCACCAACTATAAAAAATCATCCAACCCGTTTAGTCTGCAGCTGAAATGACAAACAGACAGAACTGATACAACCACTTTTTTATTTTAAAGAAGAAAAATGAATATTTAAAAAACCAAAATTGCATTTTCTAAATCCTGCACTCAGGTTTAAATAATGCGAGGAAATAATATACTTTATTTTTTTACTAGCTTTTGCCCTCAGCTTCACTTGCTTCAAATTTGCGGTAGCTCGGTTTCCCTTTCCTTATTCAGAATACAAAAGAGAAATCGGAACAGAATATTATTTTAATTCTGTAGACGATATTATATCATGTCTTTCTATTTGGTGATAGAATGATAGGATTCTGGCATTGAATTTTCCATTTCTAAGCTAACCCCAGTTTGTTCTTGAACTTTTTTAATGGTCATAATGAAACTAAGCCTAAAATCCTTTGCTGATTTGTAACCCCATATTTTGAAAATTGTGAAATGCTCTATACAAACTCCCACCCCCCATGTTAGGTTAGCGGGGGGTTGGAAAGACATAAAAAGAGCCTATGTCACTCTCGATAAATTAAATTATTTCCACTTAAAAAATCACGTCAATCGGGCGTTCCGTTTTGCAGTGAAAGACGGACACACTTTCGCATGTATAATAAACGGTGATTTTTTAAGAGCTTGAGAACTTTAAAAAAAAAAACGCATAAAATTTGCAAAATCTCATCGATTCTTTATTTGAACGTTAGATTGGTCCATGACATTTACATTTTGAAGATAATTTCATTTAAATGTTGACCGCGGCTGCGTCTTAGGTGGTCCATTCGGAAAGTCCAATTTTGGGTAACTTTTTCGAGCATTTCGGCCGGAATATACCGAATTTCTTCGGAAATGTTGTCTTCCAAAGCTGGAATAGTTGCTAGCTTATTTGTGTAGACTTTAGACTTGACGTAGCCCCACAAAAAATAGTCTAAAGGCGTCAAATCGCATGATCTTGGTGGCCAACTTACCGGTCCGTTCCTTGAGATGAATTGTTCTCCGAAGTTTTCCCTCAAAATGGCCATAGAATCGCGAGCTGTGTGGCATGTAGCATCTTGTTGAAACCACATGTCAACCAAGTTCAGTTCTTCCATTTTTGGCAACAAAAAGTTTGTTAGCATTGAACGATAGCGGTCGCCATTCACCGTAACGTTGCATCCAACAGCATCTTTGAAAAAATACGGTCCAATGATTCCACCAGCGTACAAACCACACCAAACAGTGCATTTTTCGGGATGCATGGGCAGTTCTTGAACGGCTTCTTGTTGCTCTTCATTCCAAATGCGGCAATTTTGCTTATTTACGTAGCCATTCAACCAGAAATGAGCCTCATCGCTGAACAAAATTTGTCGGACGTAAAGCGCGAAACACATTTCGAACCGAACACTGATTTTGGTAATAAAATTCAATGATTTGCAAGCGTTGCTCGTTAGTAAGTCTATTCATGATGAAATGTCAAAGCATACTGAGCATCTTTCTCTTTGACACCATGTCTGAAATCCCGCGTGATCTGTCAAATACTAATGCATGAAAATCCTAACCTCAAAAAAATCACCCTTTATTAGTATGATATGGATGAACACAATCTCAATCATACGCCATATAAACGTGTTCTTATGAGTTTTTTTTTGATTTTTTCTAAAGAGTGTGAATGCAACGTTCTTACTCATACTTCAAGGATTCCAGGAAGGTATAAACCATTCCTGTAGGTACATTATTGTACCAAGGACACGACGAATGAGTTCGAATGTTAGCATTTTTAAACATTTTTGATAGGAAAATCAGATTTTGGAACTCACTTGGACGTGTTCTTATAAGTTTTTTTGATTGTAACTAAAAAGTGTGAATGCAACTTTCTTACTCACTCAAGGATTCCAGGAAAGTATAAACCATTCCTGTAGGTACATTATTGTACCAAGGACACGATCGAATGAGTTCGAATGTTTGTATTTTTATAAATATTTAGTCATAATACTTATGCATTTTTTTAAATTTTATGAAACTTATAACTTTTATGAAACCTAAAATATTTTTTTCTAAGCTTTTATGTCGGCAGTCATTATTGATATGTAAGCATTTTATGAATAATATAATCTTTCTTTATTTTCATAAATATTTAGTCATAAAACTTAAGCTTTATGCAAACATTTTATGACAAGATATTCAGAAAAATAATGACCGATTTATATTTTTCATGAAGGCAGCACATAGTTTTAAGGAATGTAGTCATTAAATCTAGAGACAGAATTTTGGGTTTTATGTAAAGGTTTCATAAATTTTATGAAAAAGTCATGCGTTTTCTGAATAGGTATTTATAAAGTTAAAGACTGATTCATATTTTTCATGAATGCTCTACATAGTTCTTAGGGAAACATTCATAAAATCTAGGGACAGAATTTTGGGTTTTATGAATAGATTCATATTTTTTAATTATACTGTACATAGATTTTAGAAATGGATTCATATAATCTAGGGACATCATTTTTGGTTTTATGTATAGATTCATATTTTTCATGTATGCTATACATAGATTTTAGGAATCCATTCATAAAATCTAGGGCCAGAAGTTTGGGTGTTATGTATTGTATATTTTTTTTATGTATGCTGTACATAGTTTTTAGGAAAGCATTCATAAAATTTAGGCACATATTCATACGTTCTATGTATAGCAATTGCATAAAAATCATATTTCATGAACGTAATTCATGTAACTTAAGTGTGCAAACATGAATGAAATATGAATGAATCATAAATCGTAAGAGTTGTTCCTACTCGTTGGAATGAATTCATACAATTATACCAAAATTACATGAACGCAATGTTTAGCTCGTTTTTTATGTATTTTTACATGAAAAACAGGCACATATTCATGAAAATCATGTACCTTTTTGGTTCAGTGTATTATCAACATAAACATGTCTTTATCTATCTATCCGTATAAAGCTGAGAAAGCCAATGAACTATTCTTTATTCGTTCTAGACACCTACCTAGCTACACAACCAATAGGCGATCGCCTTACAATTTAAACACACATGTTCTTCCTCTTTCTTATATTCAGATAATTTATTTTCCATCCTGGTTCTTCCAATATAAAATTAAAAGGGAAACGCTTTGAAAGAACAATTTGAATACACAAACAATTGTTTTCGTTAAGTTTGTTTACAAGTATTTTTCATTTCCCTGATGAGTTGTCTTAGGATGAGTTGTGTCTTGGTGAATCACACGTTTTTAGACAAATCAAATGGCATTTATATCTTCGAAGAAAAACTTATTTTACAGGTATATTTTTAAATCTTATAAAGGTACTTTTTTAAACAGACTCTTTGAATACAGGAGCACGTTCGTGCGACCCAGTCGTGTATTTTATTTTGTATTCCCATTAAATAAGATAAAAAAGGCTGTGACAAAGCTTTTAACCTTTTTTCGTTATTTTATTAAAACAAAGGGAGTTTTCAAGAAGTTTGACTTTTTTGCCTCGAGTTTTTAAATTTAAAGAAACTACAAAAAAAAGTTAACCTAAAATTCTGTTTATTGAAGTGAAAAATATTTTAAAATAAATCTCAAATGGATCAGGGGAGTATAGTTTTTGAATTCACCTAGGGACATAAAAGTGTTCACCTCTTTATTCGTATATTTCTTTTATTTAAACCACATCTATTCACTAAGG